>NC_046156.1:170028264-170328264 GCF_011064425.1 Rattus rattus | reverse complement strand
AAGAGCTCTCATGAGCAGGATTGAGGTTTATTCATCTACATCAAGGAAGCCAGACCTAGCGATGATGTTCCCTATCTGAAGGGTAATGGGGGAGCAAAGGCATCTAAGACTTACTAAAGAAGATTGGCAGGGTTCCTAAGACAGCTACCTAGGGATCGTTTTAGAAATATACATTTTAAGCCTTTTCCAAATATTCGAGTTTGTCATACTATCGTAGGCCCATATTTTTGTGGTATGAAAGGCCCCAGGGTAGGCAGGCTTGCACTACACTCAGGCTTGAAATGAATAAACTAGGAGGAAACGTTTGTGTTCATAGACTGGGAAAGAAGTGGCCCACAGCAAGGATGCAAGCTCCAGCCCAATGTCACCAGAGTCAAAATAGAAATGTCTGAGCCTTGAGTAAAGGACCAACCTCAGGTCCCAGCAATCTGACATGGCCTCTTGGCTCCCAAGCCTTGGACAACTTCTGAGCCACTGTCTTGACTTTGGAATGGACTCTTTAGTGTCTGCAGAGTTGAAGAGGATTTCAACGCAAACAAAGCAGATCTCAAACTAGCTATTAAAAGATCAAGCCCGGGGGCTGGAGAGATGGCCCAGGGGTTAAGAGCACAGATTGCTCTTCCAGAGGTCCTGAGTTCAAATCCCAGCAACCACATGGTGGCTCACAACCATCTGTAATGAGACCTGATGCCCTCTTCTGGCGTGTCTGAAGATAGCGACAGTGTACTTGTATAAAATAAATAAATAAATAAATCTTTTTTAAAAAAAAAGATCAACCCCCCCCCCCCCCCCCGGAGCCATGAGGAGAGCCAAGATTCACTTTCCCCCGCATGCAGAATGCATAGAATTTTACTGTCTTTGGGGAATTTTACATGAGGTAGAATAAAATGAAGTAAGCAAATGCTTTCAATGCTCTTCATCCCACCCCCCCCCCCACCCCAAAACCCTCTGGTTCAGCAATTAACAGTTTTGTTTCATTAGGGAGATATTGATCGATTGAATTTTCTTGTGGTTTTCCTTGGGTCCTCTGCCTTGGTAAATAATTCTTCTAACCATTCAAACACAAAATAGAAAACGTTCTTCTTCTTCTTCTCTTTTTTTTTTTTTAATGTATTCACAGATAAGCCGCCAGCCTCTTCCTAAAACAGAAGTCAATCAAATCCATGAGGACTGCAAAGACATGGGGCTCCTAGTAGGTAGAGGTGGTAATTTTTCTCAGGTAAGAGAGTGGCCACCGGTGAGGTAGGGTCTCCCTGACAGGGCACCTAGTTGGGTTTCTTCCTCTGCGTTATGATAATGCTTGCATGTAGTAAAAAGAGACAGAAAGGGACAAAAGATAGCTTGTAGCCACTAGAGGGGGATGTGGTAAAGTGATTTCATTATCCATGTTTTTGTAGGCAAAAGAGAGGCATAGAAAGGCCACACGAACTAACCAGACAATTCACAGCATGGGTGATAACAGAACCATGACACTGATGTAACATACACATATTACACACATATGTATTGCATTGTGCATTAATTAGTTCTAACCCCTGAGAAAACAATGATAGTCATTCTTCACTCAGCCCTGAAGTCTGACTTTGTAAGCCTGCTATTTTAGTGGCCATTACAGCACACAGCAATCTAAGATCCATAGCTGCCCTGTATGATCCCAGAAAAGAGATCAAGGACAATCTTTAAACATAGTCTCTGATGCAGAACTCGAGATCAGCCCCTCAGTGTCCTTCACTCTCCCCTGGAATAATCCAAGACAGGGCTCACCCTACCCCTTTCTGGAAGTTATACTCACTCTATCAGGATCCTGGCTTGACCCTGTGCTACAACAATAGGATGCTGTTCCTTGCTGGTGTTGCTGCTACTGCTACTGCTGTTGTCACTGTTGTCACTGCTGTGGATGCTGCTATTGTTGTTGCTGATGATGATGGCGATGTTGCCGCTGCTGCTACACAACATGATCTTCCTCTAAATCTCACATCATCAAGTCTTTCACCAGGGTGGGCTCTACAGTAGAGATTCAAGTGTGGGAGTGACTTCTGCTCCCTGCAAATACTTTTTTCCCCTCTTAATTTTTTCCACTTCAAAACATTTTCTTTTAAGAAACATGGTCACTACACATATTTAGGGAGTGCTCTGTGATGTTTTGATGTGTGTACGTTAGAATGTTCAAGAGATGATGCGTATCTGTCTGTCTCCTCACATACCATGTGGTTTGTGGTGAAAACGTTCCAAATGCTTTCTCCTGGACTTTTAAAATAGGCGGTGCATTGCTGCTATGTTTAGTCACTCCAGTGTTGACTAGAACACCAGGCTCCTTCTTATAAAAGTGATTTGATATTTCTACCTCGTTTAAACACTCCTTGTTCTGCCCATGGTCCTGCACCCTTCCTGGCTGATACAATGGATACTGAAAGACCCATTTCCTGTCTTATGCTTGTCAGAGGAAACTGAACCAAATCAGACAAGATCCCTAAGGAAACACTAGGAAAGGTTGTCTGTTCGTATCAAATAGTGTGACTTGATTATTAAAATCCTCAGTTATAC
Source organism: Rattus rattus (assembly GCF_011064425.1). Taxonomy (NCBI): domain Eukaryota; kingdom Metazoa; phylum Chordata; class Mammalia; order Rodentia; family Muridae; genus Rattus; species Rattus rattus. The sequence continues at coordinate 170,325,720 of NC_046156.1, read as the reverse complement.
CCAAAGACTATACATGGACTGACCCTGGGCTCCAACCTCATAGGTAGCAATGAATAGCCTAGTAAGAGCACCAGTGGAAGGGGAAGCCTTTGGTCCTGCCAAGACTGAACCCCCAGTGAACGTGACTGTTGGCTGGGAGGGTGGTAATGGGGGGAGGATGGGGAGGGGTTAGAGGGTTGTTGGCCCGGAAACTGGGAAGGGTAATAACAATCGAAATGTAAATAAGAAATACTCAAGTTAATAAAGATAAAAAAATCCTCAGTTATAGAGAGCTGAAATAATTGTTTACTTGTTCAGCTTTTCCTTCAAATTTGTATTAAGCAGCCAATGGTATTCCAAGAATGATAACTTGTTTTGATCCCATTCTTCATTGTGCTTATGGGAGAAAGAAACAAAACGCAAAACTACAATACAACACATTAATCTCTTCTGCGTATATAAAATGTGATGCTGTGGGAGGAAAGAGAACAGGTTCCTAGGCCAGTCATTCTGGCTAGCACAGCCTTAATTCACTGTGCAAATAGCCCAAGCTTGAAGAGATGTCATACATTAGTGTGGCTGGAGCATCAGCTTGAAGTGATGGGTAAGGACAGGTAGACAGCCTATCACCTTGTCAGCCACTCTTCTTGATATGTTGTATGTCTCCAACATGCCAAAGTACTATTATCACCCTAACTTTATGAATAAATAGAAGGAGGTACCTAGATGTTAAATAAGTTGCCCAGGCCATATAACTAGTGAGTGCACTGCTGAGTCTGTTCTCTGAGATGGGACTGGAGTTAGGGTGTCTGGCAGGGACTGAGGGTGCTCTCCGGCTTCAGCGGCAGCTGTAGGGATAGGGGGTCCATTCTGGTGATATTTTGGAAGTGAATGCATAAGATTTGGGTCTAAACAACGAGCAGGAGTCAAGGATGAATTCCTCAGGTCTGCTTGGGCTTAATGTGGGCATAAAAGCATTCGTCTTTGAACGTGCTCCATTTAAGGCATTTTGGGGCACCAGGTTTGGTATTTGAGTATGTGGTTAACTTGGAAAGACTGGAGTAAAGATTATAGTTTAGGGTCATCAGCATGCAAATGATAAAAGGAGAAAAACTGGGAAAGTGTAGTGTCCCGGTGAAATGTTCAGAACAGAAGATTAAGGAAGAACTCCCTCCAGTAGACATAAGGGAAGTGTGCAAGGTGGAGACACAAAGGGGTCCATGCTGTGCCAAGAGTTCAGAAGAGTATGGGATTAAGGAAGCAGAAGCAAGATGGGTTGAGAAAGAGGATGCCCAAATGTGAAGTATAACAGAGATAATCGGGAAGAATATGGCCTGAGAAATTCCCAGTGGGTCTCACGCCTTGCAGATAACTTTAGTATAGTGATATCAGCAAGTTAACAGGACAGAAACCATGCTGTAGATGGAAGGAATGTGAATAGAGAATGATGGAGTGAAGACCCAAAGCCGGTGAGTACCAGCAAGTCTTCTAAATAAGGCTGAGTAAGAGCAGGGAAGAAAGCATATGTATTACACCTACGAGACACTGAGAGTCAACTCAGGTTTTGCTTGGTGTATCTGAATCGGGATTACATAAGATTCAAGCATCTTACAGATACTGCCCGATTAGAAGTTGAAAGAAGGTCAAATATTTTGGTTTAAAGAAAAACTAAGAAGAAAACTCACGGTTTAGAAGGGAAGCTAAAGGATGATCAGAGAGGAAGAGAATGGTCTTGGGAACCAGCAGAAGTTGAAGGCTGTGGCTGTGTGGTAGTGCCACTTAGGTCTCCTGCACGGTTTTCATATATTCCTCAGCCCCTGCACATAGGAACAAAGCAGTTTATTTACTCAGTCAGCACTGAGATTTGCATGAGGCTGGAAGTGTGTGCTGTGTGATGGGTAAGAGAGAGGGTAGTCCAGTTAGCTTTGTTTGCCAAGCTTTGAGGCAACAGAAGGGAGAGATCAAAATAGAGTGACGGACATATCAGAAGACAATAAAGGAACGGGGGCCTAAAATATTTATAGAAAATAGTGGGCACAATGGGAAACAGCAATGGGAAGCTGGCATTGACCCTGAACGTGAGCAGATACAGAAGAGTGGAGATGAAGGCGGTAATTAGGAAAGTTGATGTTTTGTGTTGGCAGAAACTGAGTGTGAGGGAGGTGGTGAAGTAAGATCTCAGGGACGGTGGTGGAAGGACGAACAGGTGAACAGATGGAAAAGACAGATGCAGAGACTCACACCCAAACGGTAGATAGAGGTGGAGGAGTCTTGCGGAAGAGTTAGGAGAAAGATTGAGGGACCCAAAGAGGACAGGGACTCCACAGGAAGGCCAACAGAATCAACTACCCTGAACCCTTGGGAAGGTCCCAGAGACTGAACCACCAACCAAAGAGCAAGCTCAAGCTGGCCCTAGGTCCCCTGCACATGTGTAGGAGATGAGCAGCTTGGTCTTCATGCGGGTCTCCCAAACAACTGGTGCAGGGGCTTTCCCTGAGCCTGTTGCCTGCCTGCCTGCCCGCGGAGCCCCTACCCACAAAGTGTTAGCCTTGTCTGGTTTCAGTGAGAGAGGGTGTGCCTAGTCCTGCAGCAACTTGATGGGGAGGTGGGGCTGAGGGGTGGGGTTTGACACCCAGAGTGGGGCTTCCCATTCTAAGGAGAATGGGGGAGGACTTACGTGAAGGAGTACTGGGAAGAGAAGAAGGGCTGATACTGGGTTGTAAAGTGAATAAAAAATTCAAAGCAAGATGATGGGAGGATTTTTGTAGAGAAGGTGGAAGATTCCAGGAGGGAGGAACAACCTTAGTTGCCCAACCTAGTGAGAGACATGTCAGCAATGTGGTGAAATAAGGTTTGGGATTCGTGGTTTAGCCCATTTCCTGGAAGTCACATCTGATTCTCTGATGACTCGAGCTCTGTTTTCCTCTGTCCCCTTAGACTTTCCGCATTGCACCCCCGATGCGTGTCACAAAGCTGGAAGTGGATTTTGCATTTGAAGTATTTCGCTCTGCCTTAACTCAACACACAGAGAGAAGAGCTAAGTAAGAAGAGCTCCAAGCCTCAAGAATTTCTCAACTATGCGCAGAGTTGGATTGGAGAGATGTTGAAACCACAAGTATTAGATAGAAAAAAACCCTGCAGCCCTCTGAAGTAATTGTAAAAGACTCGATGGACTATCTACTGGCTACATTTGTCAACTGAGTCCCCATTCTCCTGATAATTCCATCCTTCAGGAGAAGTATCTGTCACTGACTCGCAGAATAAGTCTTAGTTTGTGTAGATTAGTCTGGGCTAATGTTATTTCCCGTTGCATTAACTGGTTTGTAAATGAATACACGGTATATGTGTCACCGATGAGTCCTGAAGGAAATCCTTTCCGTGCCACTACCTCTGGGCAAACATTTCCTCATGCTTCAGCTCAGATGCCTCTCATCACACTGGAAACTTCGGCCTCTCATGATGCGGTTTCTCAATTCACACCAGGCATCTGGAAGCCTGAGGATAAAGCCTGGTCACTGTACTACGCTGGGAAAGTGGTTGGAAGCTGGGAGGTTGGTAATGTCAATGAATCACTGGCCATGAATCCTGGAACCACCCTATCTCAGGGTTTCTTGATTTATGAAACAATAAATTCGTGGTGCTGCTTAAGACTTTTAATATTTAATATTTATTTAATATTTAAGACTTTTAATATTTTCCATTATTGCAGCCCAAGGCATCTTGGGAAACAATGCAGAAAATACCTTAGGAATGCAGCTGTACCCCAAACCTTCAACTCCCTAAAAATATCTATTTTTTTCTCGTGTGGTCAGCATCATCTCACCTTCATCTAAACCCTTTCTTCTGCTGTGGCAAATGCATACATAATTTCCAAAATTCTGGTCATTAGTATGTACAACTGTAAATATTCTTTGATATAGGTGTTACCTGGCCTGTGTCTTAGAACTGGCAATATTCTTTAATTTGACATACTACTCACTTAAATGTATTTAACAATAACATTCATATAATTACCATAAATTGCAAAATATACTACTTACAGAGAATACATGAAAACAGAGCAAAGGCACCTAGACATAGTCCATGACGCGTTTGTCTCACAAGTACAGAGACTTCTGCTGGATCACAACACAAACGATAGTGGACACATGTGTTCCACACTGGAGAGGCTGAGACGGGAATTCCTGGAACTCACTTTCGAGCCAGCCTAGCCCAATTACCAAATCCCAGAACAGTGAGAAGTCCTTTCCCAAAAAACCAAGATGGTGGCTATCCCTGAGGAAAAACAGTCCAGGTCAACCCTGGCCTTCTCACTCACTTGTACACACCCAACCAAATGAATAATTTTAAAATCCAGTTCTCAGAGTGCATTAGAGTTTACAAATGTGTTCAGCCTAAGAATTTTTTTTAAAAAAATATTAGAGTATTTGAAGCCTATTAAAAATAAGACTGGCAAACTGACCAAGACCCTCTCTGGAATAAAAGCCAAAAAGCAACCGAAGAGCTAACTTAATCATGTGATTGGATATATATTTAAAATATGTTCCAGCTTGAAGCTGTGCCCTGATTGTCTTATCCTTCTTGTGCTGTCTCTTTTAACACATCCTACAGCCTGCTACCAGATTTGTTTCCATCCGGCATTGACTTAAACATAGCATTCCCTAGTGCAAAGCCTCCCACCTTCTCCCCAGTGTCCCTCAGACAAATCAGATTCCTTCAGTGTGGAATGCCATGCTCACCAGGATGCTAGAAGACTGACTACCAGAAGTGTTCGGTTTGGCACCATGGAAAGACCATTGAATTAAGAGAGTAAAACACTTACGTTCTCTACTTGGTTCTCCAGCTTAATTTGCTATAATTGACCCTGAACAAGTCTTTTAGCCTTTCTTAGCCCCAGTTTCTTGAGAGCTAAATGTATTAACTTGCCTGGGCTTATCTTAGGAGTGGATTTGGTTTTAAAACTCAGAAAACTAACGAGCCCTGCAAAAGAGACAGTCTTTCGAACTATGTCTTCCTTCTTTCCTTCATAACTACTGTTTCCTCAGGAAGAGTTTTTGTGTTCCATTTGTTTCCTTTCCCCCCAGCCCAGCCCAGCCACCAGGGTCTGAGTCCTGCTGCTCACCATACAGGCTGGGTGGTGGTGGCACACACCTTTAATGCCAGCACTCAGGAGGCAGAGACTGGTCTATCTCTGTGATGTCAAGGCCAGCTACTCTGCTCTACCAGGAGAGTTCCAGGACAGCCAAGGCTACATGGAGAATCCCTGTCTGGGGGATGGGGTTGGAGGATCACACAGATGATTTCCTTATGACCAATTCTGTTTCCTTTGCAACTTGTTTAGCCTAAGCAACTTCCCCATCTTGTATATCTTTCTTGACTTCTGAAATGTGGTGTTCTGCCTCAGATGATCTTTCTCAATCTCTTTCACAGAACGACCTCATAGGACTTGATGATTAAGTCCTGAGCTGTCTCTTCTGCCATGTATTGTTCTCTGCCTGTAAGCAATGTATCCACCTCTGAAACACTGACCTGCTCTAACTACAACAATGACTTTTAAATACCCAGGTTTTCTCTGAGCTCCAACTCCAAGTTTACAGTTTTCTGGATATATTTGCTTGAAAACCATTAGAATATTATAAATTGTAAATCGCTCTCTTCTGTTCATTCTTATTTATTGATTATAAACCTTTTATGTCCGGTTTATAATTTTGGTGATTGATTTTTTTTCTCCAAATTATCCTTTAGATCTTTGTTTGATTAAATTTCATCATACTTTCTCCATTATAACTTTTTCAATATAACCTATTTATGTCAAAATTGCCTTAATTTGGGCAATCATATTTGCTTCATAATTTAATATACCTTTTATCTGGTAAGCTGGTTATGGTGGGCTAGTGGTCTTTGCTCTTCCTCTGGGAGCTGCCAGAGGCCATGCCTTTCTTCTTTCAATACTGTCAGGCATCACTAGTTATGTCTGAGACGAATTGCTGTGCAACTCGAGAAATGAGCTGAAGCTTCAAAGTCCTTCCTATCCATTCTCCATATAAAAAGCAAAGGCCCTCATTCAACTTATAGTTTGTGTCTCATGTCTCTAGAAGCTTTTGAGAACTACTGTTCAAACTCCTACTACATGGTTTTCCATACACTTTGCACAAAATCATCTTGCTGCTACATTTCCATCATTCTTACTGTACCATGAATCTTGACTTGGCACTTGTGTTCATGCTCTTCCTCTCTTCTTTTTACAATGGAAAATATGTGGTCAGAGACTTTGGACAAGAAAGTAATGCTTTTTACTGATTCTTCAGAACCTTCTGGTTCCCAACAGTGCTCTTCCAAATGAAAAGAGGATGTCTTTGAAAAGAAAACGTGTGGCAGCCATTTAGGTATTTAGTGGAATATAAATATGAAACAATAGAATTCAATTTAAGGCCAAAAACTGTAATAAGATCCAAAGCCTGTTTTTTTTGTTTGTTTTTTGTTTTTGTTTTTGTTTTTAACCAAGGCTGTGGTCCCTAGGGATTGCAGAATAATATACAGTATCCATGATTTTTCTCCCTTCCATTTTCTGGGAAGGGAAGCTGAGCGATCTAGTCACTGAAATAAAATCATTGAGAACAATCTCAATCCTACAGGATCATGTATATACCTCACTGCTAGTCTCCCAGTTCCACTGACAAGGAGTCATCTTACATTAGTCTTTGGTTTGTTGATGTTTTGTTTTCTGTTGTTCTGTTTTGTTAGGACACTTGAAACAAGATAGTTTAAAAGAAAAGAGGTTGATTTGGGTTCACAGTATTAGAGGCTGAAAACACAAGGTCATGAAGCACACGTGATGAAGACAGCTCCACCTCACAGGAGAGCAAAGAGACAAGTGCTGTATACAGAAGGAAAAAGAGGCAAGGCAAACTTGCTCTATCACAAATGGCTGAGGCAAGCATGATTCCAGCCTGCCAGGAAAATGGTCTTACAAGAGAAAAGAAGTTATCTATTTATGTGGGTCTCACCTTCATGACCCAACATCTGTCACTGGGCCTCCCAACACTGCTGCACTGGAGATGAAACATGAAAATCCTGACAAAAAGCCAACAATACAATTCCAAAAGATAGCCAGATGCCGGGCTCTATTTCTGGGCTTTAAAAGGTGCACAGCTCTACCCAACTCCCAGATGACCAGGGGAAACGGCAACTCTTGGAAAGAGATGAAATTGAACATGCATCACAGTCCTGAAGGCAGGAAGGGTATGACTTGGCGCATTGGGACACCGGATAGCCTTTCATTCTTCTTCCTGGTATTTAAACAGGAAGGCATCCTTCTTTGTTCCAGTTGGAGTCGTGGGCAGGCACTTAACACCACCATCTTTCTCCCTTCCATTTTCTGCTCTACCCACAGGAGGTGGGCTATAAGCCAGCTTGCATAAGACAAGGAGCCTACATTCTTGCCAACTTTTTTTTTCCCTTTCCTATTAAAACAGCCTCAAGTGAAGACAATGAATACTTAGCTCAAGTAAACTTCTTTGCACACCTGGAACATATTGATAGTTAATCATGTAATTAAATACAATGGCAAAATGTTAGCAACTGCTTTAAAATATTTTGAATACCAATCCACTCAAAAAGGCATGTGTTTTTTTTTTTAAATCAGACCAAACTTGGGTTATAAGATTAGTATTCAGAATTATTGTCAAAAAGCACTACAAACAAGTGACAGAATAATAAACTACACTCTTATTTGGATCTTAAAAATTCCATTCATATATCAGTGTAGCATTTAACTTTCCACAACCTTTGTCTCTCAATATTCTTAAGGGATTGATACCAAACATGAGGGTGCTTGTTCTACTACTCATATAGCAAGCAGAAGTGAAAAAAGCAAATAACAAGTATCAGATAGCTAGACGCAGCGAACAGTAATATACACACATAACATCCAGCAAATGTGAATGGACTAGCCTGATTCAGAGAGCAGACGAAGCAGAGCATTGGAGCATGATCTAAACTGAGTGGGGATGGGCCAGACAACTGAAGCTGCTGGCTGAACTTTCTCTACACGGACCAATTTCCAACTTCTCTTTCCCATCTCAGCAATTTTTATACCCAAAGGATAAAGAATAGTAACCTATGTTGGAAATAACCCACCTTTTAGTTGTTCTTATGGACACAGTGTTTTTAACACTCTTTGTTACTGGCTTTGTTTTTTTAGCACTCACCATTACAGAGCTAGAGGCCAGCCTGAACCAGAGCAGGACATTTACAGAGGACGTTTGTTAAACATATTTGAGTCTGCCACAAAAGAGGGCCTCCTTGCTGCCAGAGTCTTTCGATGAGCTTAAGCAACATGTGACAACTTAAGCAGTATATTATGATGCTCAAATCTTTTATCTAAACAGGCACCCATAGAATTTGCATATGACTTTCAAACATACACCTTAACTCACAATTAGATTATTCATAATATATAATACAGTACAAATTTTAATATTTAGTTTATGGAATAAACACATAAAACAGTCTGTACACATGTCTGTGATGTCTATTTTTGATTGTCAACTTGACAGCATCTGGAATTAACTAAAACCCAAAAATGGATGGGCACATCTGTAAGGGATTTTTGCTTAGTTGGATCATTTGAAGTAGGAAGACCTATTTCTAATCTGGATCTTTGAGGTGGAAAGACACACCTTTAATCCAGGTCTTTTGAGGTAATCTAAGTCAGGGATATCCCTTTCTGCCGGAAGCCAATATAAAGAACATGGAACAAGGAATACTCTTTTTGCTTCCTTGTTCCTGACCTCACTAGCATTTCTTCACTGGAATAAGAGCCTACTTCTTCAGGATTCCAGCATAGCCTGGGAGAGCTGAGACACCAAGATTTGTGGACTGAACAACTAACTACTGGGTCCTTGACCTTCCATTTATAGGCAGCCATTGTTGGGTTAGCAAAACCACTGCCTATAAATCATTTTAATAAATCTCCTTTAGATAGATAGGTAGGTAGATGGATAGATAGGTAGATAGATAGATAGATAGATAGATAGATAGATAGATAGATAGAGGCAGATTTAATCTATAAGTTCTGTTACTATAGAGAACCTTGACTAATACAATGGCAATTTCAGGTACAAGTTTTGCTGATGTTTTTGGTCCACAGTTGACTGAATCCTTGAATGAGAATCCTAGGACCCAGAAAGCCAATCTTCTAAGAGTCACATTAATCTTAGAAGGTATCTGTGAACTTTAATAGGGTTCAACTCCTCAGACATCCTGAAATAACACTCAGACTCCACCTTTTCTGCAAAGAGTAACAAAGGATAACAGAAAACATTTGCCTCTTCATCATCAGCATGCTACCAGAGAAGCATCATAATAACCCTCACTTGCAAGGAGCACTGAAGGACTTCTGGGTCCTACACAAGAAGTTTACTCTTAGATAGTTAAACTGAAGGCTCAATCAGTAAACATGGCAGCAGTTGTCCCATTAAAGACCCAATAAGGGTTGGGAAATGAAATTTACAAAAGTTCAGATGGATGGGACTTGTGCCAAGATCTAGCAGCTGTTTTGTCCTGCTACCAGTTGCCTCCGTCACATGCTGTAATTTAGTCTTTCATACTGGATGACTTAACAGTATGCAGAACTCTGCCCCCCAAGGAACGCAGAAATTCTTGTTAACCAGAAAGAAAACATTTCCGTTTTCATCATCCCACAAGTTAAAGTTCTGAAACACAAAATGAAACACAAAAATGTTCAAGGAGTTTAATGTGCTCCCATGAGATGCGAGGAGAAACCTTGAGACTTCAGCAGACAGGAACCCTGTAGAGAAACAAATAACAATATGATTGTCTCTGTCATCAAGTTGCCAGGGGAAACATGAGGATATTACTGATGCCTTAAGACTCATCTCCGGGGCACTAGAGTTCAACGATGAGGAGAAGGATGCATGTCTTATATAACTTGAAAACGAATGATGGTAGAATGTTAACAAATGGAAAAGCCCTCTGAATTTAGCTGAGTGGAGGCAAAGAAACAAAGGCATAACAATTATAATTCATTTGGGTTTAGTGAAGATAGAAGACATTGTTCTAGACCAGGTCGGTGGCAGAAGCAGAGTGTTGAGTAGCTCTGAATGAACTGGGAAAATGATCCAGAATGGAGAAAAAACCATAACAGAGATCTCAGAACCCAGTGTAATTACAAACAGGGTGGGGTACTGCAAACAGCCAAGACTGAAAACATAATTTAATTCAATAGAACAGTGTGACACATATATGAGAGCTATTCAAGTCCTCCATGTGATTTCTTTGAGCAATTCAACATCTCTTAGCTGTAACTTTCTCATGTCCAAAAAGGAGGTTACAATAACTTCATGGAAGCTTGGGAGAAGTTGGTTGAGGAAATACAGGCATGGATGATGGGCAGTAGTAACTCTCTCCATAGGGTTTGCTGCCTCCCGTGTTTGCTTTCAGTCCTATTATTTATCTCTCAGCACTTAAGACCCTACAACCGGGGATATTACAACACTCAAGCCCAGAGTCCCTGCCTTTTGACAGGACTTCCCTGGTTAGCCCTTGGCTTATGGTGCTTCGAGTTGCTCACCTGCGTATACTTCTCCTTAACCAGACTCTAGGTTATTGACAGGATATTCATCTTAGCCTCAAGTATTTAGTGGATGGGCACATGGTGTAAAACAAAACCTATACCCCAAAAGTGCTATATCTATTTTATCTATAGGTATTCAGGGCAACAACGAGCCCATCTGAAACAAAAGATGACCAGTATGATAAAGTCTTCTGTTTGTATGTGTTTACAAATACATATTTAAATATAAATATTATATTGTCATTCATAAATATCACAAATAAATGTTTTATAAATGTATATAAGTTGTAATTATTCAGATGTAGTCACAAGTATATTTCTTTTCTTCTTTAGTTTTGCTGTTGTTATTTATTGTTTTAATTAGTATACAGAGTTTTAGGTCTCATTGGGGCATTTTCGTACATCCCCTTCACTCACTTTTCTCACCACTTCCCATCTCCTCGAAAGTACTCACCCTAGTTACTCTGTCTGGCACATGTGTCCCATTACCTCCCATTCATCTTCAAATCTGTTTTTCTTATCTCATGGTCTTCCTTCTAATTTCATAGTCTATAAATAATTGCACTCACATATATGTAAACATTAAAAAGCTAAGATGTGTATATGAGAGAGGGCATACGATATTGAAATTTCTGATTCTGGGCGACTTCATTTGTATAATAATGTCCATATCCCTTTCACTGAGGTTGAATAAAATTCCACTGTGTAAATAGACCACATTTTTATAGCGTAGGGGCCAGACCCAGCCTCTGCATGCTTTTTGGCTGGTGGTTTAGTCTCTGTGTGCATGGGGGCTCACAGAGCCTGGTCCATATGTTAGTTCTATTTTGAGCTTCTGAGAAGCCTCCACCTTGACTTCCATGGTCACAACACCAATCTACATTCGCACAAATAAAGGTTTCTTTTTACCCACATCCTCAGCAACATCTGCTGTCATTCTTTTTCTGACTGGGTTGGGATACAAGTTATGTTAATTTGCATTGCCCTGATGACCACAGATTTTGGACACTTTATAAATATTTACCGGCCATTTCTGTGTCTTGAGACTTGTATGTTCAGTTGCTTGGCTCTCTAACTCACTAGCCATTTTGTCTTTATAATGTACAGGTCTTTCAGTTCTTTGCTCTACACATTAGCTCCTGGTCTAAAGTCGAGCTGTTAAAAACCTTTTCCATTCATTCAGAGGGGTCAAGAAACTTTACCCCACTCTGTGGCCTTTGAGACTGTTGGTCACAGACTTTAACAAATTCTCTTTCCTTTCGTTTATGCCTTTCTTTTTCATGTGTTTTTTTTTTAATTTTTGACACAAGATCTCATGCTGTAGCCCAGGCTATCCTAGACTTCACCACGTATCCCAGGCTAGTCTCAAATTCTTGAAAGTTCTCCTTCCTCAGCCTCTACTGTGCTGTGGCTACTGGTATGTCCCACCACAGAAAGCCTGTACCCTCTACTTGAAAACCATAATTGCAATAGCCAGAAATTAAAAACAACCTAGATGTCCTTCAATGGAAAGAATGGATAAAGAAAACATGATACATTTATACAATCCGTTATTTAAAAAAAAAAAGGACATCATGAATTTTGCAGACAAATGAATGAAACTAGAAAAAAATATCCTGAGTAAGATACCCCAGACTTAGAAAGACAAATATGGTATATATTCACTTATATGTGAATATTAGGTACTAATGATAACCAAGTTACGATCTTTAGATCGTACAGAGGGTAAGCATACAATAAGGGACCAGAGGGTACAGATAGATCTTGTTAGGAAATGGGAATAGAATAGATAATGATGGATAGGAGCTGGAATGGCATGAAAGAGTGGGAAGGAAGATAAGAAAAGGAGTTGGGGAGATAATACATAGAGAGACAGCTAAAAGTAAGGGGCATTTGAGGAATGTTATAGAACCCCACTACAGTAGAAACTTCCTAAAACATACACATATATAAAGCGACCTAAATGAAATTGCCTAATAATGAGAAAGACAGAACCCTAGCTGGCCTTCACTTGTCACCAATGAAGCTTTCAGTATAGGTATTGGCCAAAGGAGTACTATGGAAATCCTGAACAACACAGGTTGTTGCAAAGACAATAGGTTGATCTCCCCAAACTGATAGCAAGGTCTCATTGCTAAAGACAACACCTACACAAGTCATTGAACATGTGGACATTGAGTTGATACCAACATAGAGCCTTCTCCCGGATGTTCTAGCATTTTTGGTACAGGAAGGTACTCTGTGGCATGCTACCAAAAGAAAAATATAAATACCAGCCAGCCACAATCCTGAGGCAGAAGTTCTCAACCTGTCAGCTGTGACCATTTAGAGGTCCCATATCAGATACTTACATTATGATTTGTAGCAGTAGCAAAATTATAGTAATAAAGTAGCAATGAAACAATTTTATAGCCTCAGGTCACCACAACATGAGGAACTGTATTAAAGGGTCACAGCATTAGGAAGACTGAAAACCACTGTCCTAGGGTGATGGTGGTGCAAAGCCTTGGGTGTAACCAATCACTATCCTATTTGACTCAAGGCCCACTCTACAAGATGAAACCATATCCAACATTGCTTGCATGACCAAGAACCACATACTAGATAGCCCAGAGAACTACTAGAGTAAAACCAAATACCACTGTTCTTAAGACAAAATGCAGTGATAAAATTACTCCAAATGATATTCTACTATACTCACAGTGTCTTGTTCAATCATCATCAAAGAGGCTTCCTTCCTCCTGCAGCAGATGGGACCAAGTATAGAGACCCACAGCCAGACACTGCACAGGGAGTGAGTCGCCTCCATTCTCCCTCCTGTCAGGGCTCAGGGAACATTGAACAAGAAAGAGTGTAAGAACCAGAAGAGATCGAGGATACCAAGCAAACAAGACTCTCTAAATCAGCATGAGCAAAGCTTGGATGAATACACAGATACTGAGGCAACATGAGCAGGGCCTGCATTGGGTCTACACCAGGTCCTCTGTATATATATTATGGGTTCCCCTTTGGTTACCATTCTTATGGGATTCCTGAGTAGGTGGGTGAGCAGGTCTCTGATACTTGCTCCTTCTCTTGGGTTGTTTTCCTTCTGTTGGTTTGCCACGTCCAATTTTGATGTCATAGCTTTTATTTTATCTTATATTTTTGTTGTATTTTATTATCTCTTAGAAGCCTGTTCTTTTCTGAGAGACAGAAACAGAGTGGGTCTGGATGGGAGGAGGGATTGAGAGGAACTGGGAGGAGTGGAGGGAGGGAGAACTGTAGTCAGGATACATTATGTGAGAAAAGAATCAATGAAAAGGAAATTGTTATTGCACGCTCTTCCTGGTTTTTTTGTTTGTTTGCTTAGTTTTGTTCCTACCTCTCAAGTCCCTTTCAGTCTCGCATGTTGGTTTTTTTGCTTCACTTACTTCTTATTGCTGGTGTGCACAGGGACTTTTCCCTTACCTGTTCTTTAACTGGATGATTTCATCCATTATCCAGGGTAGCTTTTCCATCCAGATTCTGAGAATGCTGAGCACATCTCCAGGGCAACCTCACCTTGAGCTCATGGGTTCACATTGTCAACAGTCATCTACTTGGGTGCCTTTCACTGTTTGTTCCATTATCTCAAAGCCTCCCCTGAAGGACGCATTCAGTGCTGGTTGAGGAGGGCATTATTAACTGATCCACTGCCTTCTCACCGCGCATGTGCCTGTCACTGCCAGTCTCAGCTGAATGTCTGGTTCTAAATCCCTGTCTTGCCATCTCGCTTGCTGCCCTGTTTACCTGGTGATCATAGGTCAATGGCTTTAGCAGACTCCCAGACACCATGCCTGTTGTGGCTGATTAAGAAGTTCACAGCTAGCCCTTGGCACACTCCAGAAGGTTCTTATTCTACTCACAGCCCTATCTGTCGCCTTCCTTGTCACACTATCCCGACTGACAATCAGCGGTCCTTTAGCCATGCAAGAGCTGAACGCTAGCTGATTCTTTCTCTAACTCTCCCTTTGTTTCAGGGAAAATTCAACTGGCAGTACAATTGATTACTACCTCGGGTGAAATTTTTAAAAAGAATGGAGGCCAAAGAATAGTGGAAATTATGCCAGAAATAAAACATATTTTGGGATTTCTCTTTTCTTTATAAGATGGCCCGAGAAGAGGGCCAAATATAAATTAATATAAATATAATTAATTTGTCATATAATTATATGACAAATATAAATTAATCACAGTAGGGATGTTGTTCGGCATCTTTGTCCCACCTGTGGAGCTCCAGCTACCACCGACAGGCACCCCGCCCATGAGTATCTAGCAAGGAGGGCCAGAACAATGCTTCTTGACTGTTCAGTGCCAATCACAAAGCAAAATAAGGCCTTCCTTACCCTTGTCACCATCCCTTGAGTCAACTCCTAGATCCAAAAGCCTTGTACAACAGCTGTGTCTTTTTTTAATCAATTCTCCACGATCCATCCCACTTTCAGCAGGCGGCTCCTCTGCGCAGTAACATTACCTTCCTCTACCCTCTGCCTCCTCTCATATTTCTCCCAATGGAATCTTAACACCCAGAATCAATTCCTCCGGGCAGGTCTCAGAAGAAAAAAGCAGGATGAGTCATCATCTCATCTTTTTAGTGCAATAAGTAAAGAAAGAGAAGAGCACAGTTTTCTGTATTAAAATTTAAAGATTCAGATCTTGCCCTTTTGAAAATTATCTTCCAGGAATGTATGCTGTCTGGATGCACAATTATTCTTTTTAATGTATTTTTAAAGGAACCACCATTGGCAGACTCATATCCCTGATTTCAAAACCTGCTGCAAAGTCTACAGTGAGCAAAATAATATAATGTGGGGATAGGAAGGGACGGAGGAAGAAAGGAAGATAGGAATAAGGAGGGAAGGGAGAAGAAGGGAAGGAAGGAAGGACAAATAATAACAGAAATGATGTGAATCAGATATTTAATAATGGCTATTTCCAGGATATATAAAAAAGCTTCTCAACTCGACAACAACAACAGTACAACCTTTGAAATAATGGAAAAGGGAAACTGGGCACAAGCTTTTAATCCCAGTTCTCAGGAGGTGGGGACAGGTAGATCTCTGAAATCGAGGTCAATCTGGTCCACAGAGTGAGTTCCAGAACAGCCAGGGCTACACAGAGAAACCTTATCTCAAAATGACGACAACAACAGCAACAATAATAATAATGGAAGAGGGAAATGAGGTAATTATATTATAATCTCAAAAATAATAGAAATAATAAACAATGGTCAACAGAAGTATGCATGTGTCTAATAGGCATGAGGAAACAATCTCAACACTGCTTAACATTAGAAAAATGAAAATCAAAATAGTAACGTGGGTAGGAAGATAATTCCATAGATAATGCGCTTGTCATATAAGTGCACACATGCAGTGACACACACACTTATAAGAAATAGCAAAACAATAATTATGAGCTACTTCCTCACACCCATTAAAATGGCTATTACTTGTTTCTTAAAAGCAGAAAATAACAGTTGCTAAATGAAGCACAGAGAAGTCAGAGAACTTGCATATATCTAATAATAACACCTTTTGCTACGGAAAATAATACTGGGGTTTCTCAGAGAGCTAAACGTAGAGTTTAGCCCAACAACTCTGAACATATGTCCAAAAGAATTAGAAGCTGGACTCAGGCGTCTACACACTCATATTCCCAAAACTACAATTCACAGTATCTAAAGGGCTGACCAATCCAAATGGTTGTCAATAGACAAATTGTTAAATAAAATGTGGCTTGTAAAAATAACGAATATATTATTATTAAACATATACAATAATATATCCAATACAATAATATATCCAATATATTATTGGATGTCCAACAATATATTGGATATATTATTGTATATTATTCAGTTTTTTAAAGGGAGGAAATTCTGCCACATGATATAATATAGACAAGTCTTAAAACAAAAATGCTAAGTGAAATAATCCAGCACATAGCACATAGTTCCCCTTTCAAGAAGTAACTGGAATAGTCACATACATAGAGGCAGAGGTGTGTGACTGTCATGGGCCCAGGGGCACAGAAAGTCACGGTTTAATGAGTCATTTCTGCTTCACATGATGAAAACCTCATAGTTGTTAGTAGTGGTCAATAATTGTACAGCATCACGAACATTCGCTGTACCACTGTACTCAATGCCTTAAAGAAAAGACTAACATGGAAATGTTTGTAACAATTTTTAAAAGCTTCTAAAGAATATATTCCCATATGAAGAATGTGTTTCTGTGAGAATAGAGCAAGCCATTGCTATAGATGTTTAAACAAGCAGAATGAGAAAGTTAGTTGCTTTAAATAAAACGGGTTCTTCTTTATATCTAAGTGCAAAAAAAAATTTTCCAGTGCCACAGGGAACATCATCTACCTCTTAATATGTAGCGTTTTCATTTCTAAGTAGATGCTTGTTCCTAGATCTCTCTTGGAACAACAAAAATGGTATCAGTGCATATAGAAAACAATGGAAATACCAACCAGAGCACCAGGTTTGTAATCGCTAGTCAGTAGGCCAGTAGAGGTGCCTTTAGCTGGAGTAAGCTCTCATCTGTAAAACAATCAGGTTGAACTAGACAGATAAGCAAAGGTTTATATCCACTCTAATATCCTACTCTTGGCAGTAAGAGGACCTCGGTATTTCCTGAATGCCCCTGAAGTGCCTGAATTACCAACGTGTCTTACCCACTGACTGCAGACTCGCTGAGTACCAAGACCCAAGTAAGGATGTTGGGTGCCATGTTGTTGATGTTGACATGGGAAATGTAAAAGTGGACCTCCCAAATCTGTGAATTAGGGAAGACACGCCCACCCCTGCTCCTTGAGGTCAGTAGTTAGCATGTCTATTGCTTTTTGAATACCCCATCATATCAAACATGGGGTATGCACAGAGCAAGCCTCAAAAAATAGGTAAAGTCTGTCAACATTCTACCAGGCACGCTTCTCTTAGTTCACATTATTTTCATCCTTGAGGAAGTGCTTATGGCACTAAAAGTAAATTATTGAGATGAAAGGATATGTTTACTCCATGAAGCTATCCTCTATTTCTAAATGATTCTTAAGCTTTTGAGCAGTGTGTGGTGATGCACACCTATGATCCAGCACTCGGGAAGGTAGACGTACAAGGATCTGGAGTTCAAGCTCGCCCTAGATGAAGATGGGTTACATAAGACCCCATCTCAAAAGAAACAGGGAAAATATGTTCTTCACTAATTAGTCATGATCAAAAAATCAGCAACATCCAGGACTGCAGAGAAAGCTTGGTAGTGTGTTGGAGGACCCAAGTTTAGGTTCCAGTACCCACTTAAAAGATTCTGCATAGTCATGAATGCGTCTATAGCCCCATATCTGTGGGGTATAGAGAAAAGGGTTACGGGAGGCTTATCGATCAGCAGATTAGATCCGGGCTTAATAAGAGAGCCTGTCTGGAAAGAATAAAATAAAGAGCAGGATATCTTCCTCTAGCCTAGCCAGGTGAGAATACATGCATATGTTACACACACACACACACACACACACACACACACACACACATGTGCACATATACCACACTTAGCACATACACCATATGTTACCTGCACACACATGTGCACATATACCACATTCACCGTACGCATACACCATATGTTACCTGCACACACACACATGTATACATATATTACACTCACACATATGCACCATGTTAACTGCACACACATGTGCACATATACACGTGTACCCCATGTGTTATCCAACATATATACACATACTCATCACACACACACACTCACACACACACACACACAATTTACCTGAAGACATATACACATATTTATCATACACATGCATACTCATGTTATTCATACACGCATACACACAAACTTGAGGCTAATTAAATTTTAAAGATGATGAGACTTCATCTGACAACTTCAACTTTCTATCTAAAAATAGGTAAGAGAGTCAAGCAGAGATTCTGAAGATGCTATTTCCCATATGTCCCTTGGCCTCCACTGCTGAGAGATGTCTGAAGCCGGTTTCTTAGGACTGACCCTGGGGTGCAGGTCTTTGCATCACTGGATCTAGGCAGGATGTGGAAAGAGTGAGTGGCTGAGGTCTGGGCAGGGTTCATTTAACTCACTCAGTGCCCCACAGAAGGGTTCCCAAGGTCCTGCCATGAGGGAGGGTCCACACGGATAGTGTTCTGCTTCTTTTTCATTTTTAAAATTGAGGGTTTTATTCAGTAAAAATTCATCCTGAAAAGGATATGTTCTGAACAATTTGAGAAATTTGTAAATACCTGTGACCATGCCCAGCCCCCACAGTGCTCATGACCAATCTGTAATGGACCTCTCCCGGGCCTGGGACCTGGCGATCACTGGTCATTTTGGTCATGGCAGCTTTATTTGGTCCTGCTGCGCTGCCTCGCCCACTGTCAGAGCTCTCGGCAACCACGTCTGTTACAGTGCATCACCTCAGTGCTTGGTTTCCCATCCTATTATAATCAGCTGCTGCTTGACCACCTCATTCCAACGTCATCTGTCCCGACACATCCAGGAACCTTTGACTTGCCAGATCTAGTGAGTACATGTCAGTCTTTCGATTTCTCCATAGCCCTTACCAAAATTTATTTCATCCTTTTGTTTTTTTAATTCCCCCTGATCTGGCTTCCGTGCTCCTATTTTTCCTATTTTCCAGTTCCTCACTCTCTACCATGTGTCCCTTTTGTTTCATCACTGAATCTCAGGATTGACCACTGTAGCAGACACTGGAGGTTGCCCGTCTCTATCACTGACCCAAGAAAACAACCCAGCCCAAGGAAAGGCTTTTCTTTGCTGTTTCCAAGGATCTGGTTCATGGTCGCTTGGTACCATGCACTTGGACAGAACATCGTGCCAGTGGGGACATGTGGCAGAGGAGGCTCTTTCACTCATGGAGGACAGAAAGCAGGGTGAAGAGGCGAATAGGGACCAGACACCACCTTCAACGTCATGTTCCACAGTGATCTACTTCTTCTCTTTTAGAACCTCCCAAGATAGCACCAGCAGCTCAGAGCCCAGCATTCAACAGGAATGTGGACGTTTTATATCCAAACCATGGCACTGGCCAGCAGCCTGATGCCCTTGATGCTCCCGTATCCACTTGTACAGAAGGAGGGTCCCACTCCCACTGTTTTAAGGAGATAGGACTTCATCCACAGCCTCAAGAATGAATTTGTAGCCACCCCGGTAGTCTCATAAATCTCTGCCAACAAGATAAAAGGGAAGAACTGCTGGAGGTGGAGTGGGAAGCTTCTAGAAAGATTCCCACCTACCTTCCCATGAAGTCCCTGTTTTTAAAAAGAAGAAAGAGAAATGACTAAGGTGCTGTGCTATAATAAGACACATATATTCTTCATCCTTAGCTGCTGGTATCAAATTTAATCTCTTCCTAAGTGATGGGGCTAAGGAGCTTCTTGTGCTCCAACATTTGTCCTTTTTCCCCAGTTCCAGACACCCCAGTTTCCTGAGGTTACTTGGGTAATAGCCATACTTTTGTGCTTATGAAGCAATTCTTGGTTGGCTTGGGTATGTTCCAAAAAAGCCTGACTTCCATTGTCTGGAAAAAGGAGAAAAGCTGAAGACAGAGTTAGTGGTCTTACTTATGTGATTAAAGCCATTGTGAAAGTTCCCAAATGACAGATTAACACAGTTTCTGTATTGCCCCAAAAATGACTTACTGGGCTGGGGAGCCTTCTGGACTTCATCTGACGTGCCTCTTCATCTGGTTGTCTAGTCATGCCCTTAGAATATCCTTTAAAAATAAATTCTGGGGCTGGAGAGATGGTTCAGGGGTTAATAGGGCTGGCTGCTCTTCCAAGAGGTCCTGAGTTCAATTCCCAACAACCATGGGGTGGCTCATGACCATCTATCTATAAAGGGGTCTGAAGCCCTCTTCTGGCATGGCAGATAAAGCACTAACACTTAAAATCAATAAATTTTAAAAAAAAAAGACAGGGAATTAAACCATAGCTCAGGTTACCCAGGAACATATTACTCCTTATGCAGCCCAGACTTGCTTCTTTTAAAAAAAAAGTTAAATCTTTGAGGATTTCACACAGTGTATTTTGATAATATTTATCATTCCTCTCCATAACCAATTCTAGATCCATTTTTACCTCCCTACCCCTCACTGAACTGCATACCTTAACACACGTGCACATACACACAGACACACACACACATGTACACACAAAACCCTTGACTATATAATCATATATGTTAGCCTTTGACATAAGCCATCCAGATTCTCCTTCCAGAAAGTACTTCTTGTTCCAGTGGTCAGAGGTGTGATCGGAGGACATTTTCATCTGTCAATTCCTTTATAAGAATTGCCTCAAGTACAGAGCAGCCTGTCTCTAGCTGACACCATTTCCAAGATGATCCAATGACTGATAATTAATGATGGTACATCAGGAACATAAGGGCTCAGACATTTAGCTTCACGGACTTAAAACAGTATCACTCAGGGGCTATTCCTGGATTCTTAGGATTCCTTCAGTCCCCTTGGAAGTAAAAGTAATGATAGTCTTATCCATTTCTTTTGGAGCATGCACGGTAGGGCAGATAGGAAAGATGAGAAAAGGAGGTTCCAATCTCTCCTGGATGTATATGCTATTGGCTATCTTTCCAGTGTCTGAACCCTCCTTTTTTCTTACTAGGAGCACTGATGTTACCCTCAGACATATGATTCTCCCCTATGTGACTCAGAAGAAGCTGCCTTCATGGCCAATGCCAGAGATGGTGCTGGTTACTATAACCCAATTACAGTAACATCTCACATCTGGAAGTCAGTCCTTCTTGGGTATTTTCATGGTAATGGCCCAACTGGACTGAGAAAAACTGAGAAATGCACTCTTAAAAAGAGATTCTCCCCCACCCCCCCCAAGAAGTGCAGACATCCGGAGGCCATAGGGCTGCCACCTTTGCACACCTCAGCCCAAATCCCTGGTCCAAGGGGAAACTGCACAGTGCCTCTGGACAGAGGGATATAAGGACAGACAGCCGCCGGTACCCGCGGTTCTGGTCTGTGCCCAGGACCAAACTGATCCGGCCAAACAGTTCCCTGCCCCCAAATCCTGTGGGGGAAAGAGCTGGACCCTCAGAAGTGTGGATACTCCTGAGAAGTCAGAGGAGAATACCCTCTGCCCACAGTCCAGACCCAAGAGGGAATCCCATAGTGCCAACTGTGCCCACTGGGTGAAAGGACCTATACAAGCAATCAGGGGTAGGACCCTTTGATTCCTGCCTGTGCCTAGAGCTGGAAGACAGTCTCCAGGAGCGCTGCCACAACTGAGAGCAGAGAACCTGTTCTCAGGAAAGGCTGAAAGAAAACAGGAAAACAGTTCTACAGGAGCTGACACAGAGGCCTACAGCAGGGTCAAGTCACTCCCAGAAACAGCAAGACAAGCAAACACCAGAGACAACCCAATGGCTAGAGGCAAGCGCAGGAACCTAAGCAACAGAAACCAAGACTACTTGGCATCATCAGAGCCCAGTTCTCCCACCAAAGAAAATACAGGATATCCAAACACACCACAAAAGCAAGATTTAGATTTGAAATTACGTTTTTTGATAATGATGGAGGACTTTAAGAAAGACACAAAGAACGCACTTAGAGAAAGGCAGGAAAGCACAAGTAAACAAGTAGAATCCCTTAGAGAGGAAACACAAAAATCCCTGAAAGAATTACAGGAAAACACAACCGAACAGGTGAAGGAATTGAAAATGGAAATAGAAACAATAAAGAAAACACAAAGGGAGACAACCCTGGATATAGAAAACCAAAGGAAGAGACAAGGAGCCATAGACACAAGCATCACCAACAGAATACAAGAGATAGAAGAGAGAATCTCAGGGACAGAAGATACCATAGAAAACATCGACACAACTGTCAAAGATAACGTAAAACACAAAAAGCTCCTACCCCAAAACATACAGGAAATCCAGGACACAATGAGAAGATCAAACCTAAGGATAATAGATATAAAAAAGTGAACACTCCCAACTTAAAGGGTCAGTAAATGTAATCAACAAAATTATAGAAGAAAACTTTCCTAACCTAAAGAAAGAGATGCCCGCAGAACTCCAAATAGATTAGATCAGAAGAGAAATTTCTCCTGTCACATAATAGTTAAAACAGCAAATGCACAAAACAAAGAAAAAATATTAAAAGCAGTAAGGGAAAAAGGTCAAGTGACATATAAAGGCAGACCTAAAAGAATTATACCAGACTTCTCACCAGAGACTATGAAAGCCAGAGATCCTGGACAAATGTCATACAGACCCTAAGAGAACACAAATGCCAGCCTAAGTTACCGTATCCAGCAAAACGTTCAATTAACATAGATGGAGAAACTAAGATATTCCATGACAAAACTAAAATTTCACAATCTCTTTCTACAAATCCAGCCCTACAAAGAAAAATAGATGGAAAACTCCAACACAAGGAGAGAAACTACACTGTACAGAAAGCAAGAATATAATTTCCTTGCATTGAAACTAAAAGAGAGACAAACAAACATAATTCTACCTCTAACAATGTCGATATTCCTTAATATCTTTCAACATCAGCGGACTCAAGGAATAAAAGACATAGACAATCGACTTGAGTATTTCTTATATACAAGTGTTATCTTTCAACATCAGCGGACCTCCCCCCAATTGCCCTCCCCCCAACAGTCAACTGGGGTTCAAAAAGACATAGACTAGGATACAGACTATGTGGTCAGAGTCCAGGGTCAGATATGTCTTTAAAGCTTAGGACTCAGCAATTTGGGGCTGAAGCTCTTGCAGGAAACATTCCAACAGGAGGACCCAGCATTTGTTGAATCAGAAACACAAAAGACAAAGACACTACCTCCAGAGTAAATGGCTGGAAAACAATTTTTCAAGCAAATGACCTGAAGAAACAAGCTGGAGTTGCCATTCTAATATCAAATAACATTGACTTTCAACTAAGAGTCATTAAAAAGATAAGGAAGGACACTTTTTATTCATCAAAGTAAAAATCCACCAAGATGAACTCTCAATCCTAAATATCTATGATCCAAATGCAAGGGCACCTACATTCATAAAAGAAACCTTACTAAAGCTCAAAGCACACATTGCACCTCACACGATAATAGTAGGACTCTCATCACTGGACAGATCATGGAAACAGAAATTAAACAGAGGCATAGAGAAACTAACAGAAGTTATGACCCCATTGGACTTAACAGATATTTATAGAACATTCCATCCTAAAACAAAAGGATATCCCTTCTTCTCAGCACCTCCTGGAACCTTCTCCAAATAATCGGTCACAAAACAGGCCTCAACAGGAAGATAGAAATAATCCCATGCATCCTATCAGATTACCATGCACTAAGACTGGTCTTAAATAAAAAATGACAGAAAGCCCACATATACATGGAAGTTGAACAATGCCCTACTCATTGACAACTTTGTCAAGGAAGAAATAAAGAAAGAAATTAAAGACTTCTTAGAATTTAATGAAAATGAAGATACAACATTCCCAAACTTATGGGACAAAATGAAAGCAGTACTAAGAGGAAAACTCATAGCTCTGAGTGCCTGCAGAAAGAAACAGGAGAGAGCATAAGTCAGCAGCTTGACAGCACACCTTAAAGCTCTAGAACAAAAAGAAATAAATAAACCCAAAAGGAGTAGAAGGCAGGAAATAATCAAACTCAGAGCTGAAATCAACCAAGTAGAAATGAAAAGGATTATACAAAGAATCAACAAAACCAGGAGCTGGTTCTTTGAGAAAATCAACAAGATAGACAAACCCTTAGCCAGACTAACCAGAGGTCACAGAGAGTGTATCCAAATTAACAAAATCAGAAATGAAAAGGGATACATAACAACAGAATCTGAAGAAATTAAAAAAATCATCAGATCCTACTACAAAAGCCTATATTCAACAAAACTGGAAAATCTGCAGGAAATGGACAATATTCTAGACAGATACCAAGTACCAAAGTTAAATCAGGAACAAATAAATCATCCAAACAACCCCATAATTCCTAAAGAAATAGAATCAGTTATTAAAAGTCTCCCAACCAAAAAGAGCCCAGGTCCAGATGGGTTCAGTGCAGAATTCTATCAGACCTTCATAGAAGACCTCATACCAATACTGTCCAAACTATTCCACAAAATTGAAACAGATGGAGCACTACCAAATTCCTTCTATGAAGCCACAATTACTCTTATACCAAAACCACACAAAGACCCAACAAAGAAAGAGAACCTCAGACCAATTTCCCTTATGAATATTGACGCAAAAATACTCAATAAAATTCTGGCAAACCGAATTCCAAGAACACATCAAAACGATCATCCATCATGATCAAGTAGGCTTCATCCCAGGGATGCAGAGACGGTTTAATATATGAAAATCCATCAATGTAATCCACTATATAAACAAACTCAAAGATAAGAACCACATGGTCATTTCATTAGATGCTGAGAAAGCATTTGACAAAATTCAACACCCCTTCATGATAAAAGTCCTGGAAATAATCAGGAATTCAAGGCCCATATCAAAACATAGTAAAAGCCATATATAGCAAACCAATAGCTAACATCAAACTAAATGGAGAGAAATTTAAAGCAATCCCACTAAAATCAGGGACTAGACAAGGATGCCCACTCTCTCCCTTCTTATTCAATGTAGTGCTCGAAATCCTAGCCAGAGCAATCAGATAGCAAAAGGAGGTCAAAGGGATACAATTGGAAGGGAAGAAATCAAAATATCACTATTTGCAGATGATATGACAGTGTACTTAAGCGACCCCAAAAGATCCACCAGAGGACTACTTAACCTGATAAACAACTTCAGCAAAGTATCAGGGTATAAAATTAACTCAAACAAATCAGTAGCCTTCCTCTACTCAAAGGATAAACAGGCTGAGAAAGAAATTAAGGAAATGTCACCCTTCAAAATAGTCCCAAATAATATAAAATATCTTGGTGTGACTTTAACCAAGCAAGTGAAAGATCTATATGACAAGAACTTCAAGTCTCTGAAGAAAGAAATTGAGGAAGATCTCAGAAGATGGAAAGATCTTTTGCCAAAACCAATCTACAGATTCAATGCAATCCCCATCAAAATTCCTACTCAATTCTTTATAGAAAGAGCAATTTGCAAATTCATTTGTAATAACAAAAAACCCAGGATAGCGAAAGCTATACTCAACAATAAAAGAACTTCTCGGGGAATCACCATCCCTGACTTCAAGCAGTATTACAGAGCAATAGTCATAAAAACTGTATGGTATTGCTACAGAGACAGGCAGATAGATCAGTGGAACAGAAGTGAAGACCCAGGAATGAACCCACATACCTATAATCACTTGATCTTTGACAAAGGAGCTAAAACCATCCAATGGAAGAAAGAAAGCATTTTCAACAAATGGTGCTTGTTCAACTGGAGGTCAGCATGTAGAAGAATGCAAATTGATCCATTCTTATCACCATGTACAAAGCTTAAGTCCAAGTGGATCAAGGACCTCCACGTCAAACCAGATACACTCAAACTAATAGAAGAAAAAGTGGGGAAGAGTCTCAAACACATGGGCACTGGGAAAAATTTATTGAACAAAACACCAATGGCTTATGCTCTAAGATCAAGAATCGACAAATGGGACCTCATAAAACTACAAAGCTTTTGTAAAGCAAAAGACACTGTGGTTAGGACAAAACAGCAACCAACAGATTGGGAAAAGATCTTTACCAATCCTACAACTGATAGAGGGCTAATATCCAAAATATACCAAGAACTCAAGAAGTTAGACTCCAGAGAGCCAAATTACCCTATTAAAAATGGGGTACAGAGCTAAACAAAACATTCTCATCTGAGGATTATTGAATGGCTGAGAAGCACAAAAGAAATGTTCAACATCCTTAGTCATCAGGGAAATGCAAGTCAAAACAACAGCAAGATTCCACCTCACACCAGTCAGAATGGCTAAGATAAAAAACTCAGGTGACAGCAGATGCTGGTGAGGATGCGGAGAAAGAGGAACACTCCTCCATTGTTGTTGGGATTGCAAACTGGTACAACCACTCTGGAAATCAGTCTAGAGGTTCCTCAGAAAATTGGACATTGAACTACCTGAGGACCCAGCTATACCTCTCTTGGGCATATACCCAAAAGGTGCTCCAACATAAAATAAAGACACGTGCTCCACTATGTTCATAGCAGCTTATTTATAATAGCCAGAAGCTGGAAAGAACCCAGATGCCCTTTAACAGAGGAATGGATTCAAAAAATGTAGTACATTTACACAATGGAGTACTACTCAGCTATCAAAAACAATGACTTCATGAAATTCATAAGCAAATGGAATGAACTAGAAAATATCATTCTGAATGAGGTTACTCAATCACAGAAAAACACACTTGTTATGCACTCATTGATAAGTGGATATTAGCCAAAAAGCTCAAATTACCCAAGATGCAATCTACAGACCACAGAAAACTCAAGAAGAAGGATGACCAAAATGCAGATATTCCCACTCCTTCTTAAAAGGGGGAATAATATTCATAGGAAGGGATATGGAAGCAAAGTTTAGAGCAGTGACTCAAGGAATGGCCATTCAGAGCCTGAGACACGTGGCCCATATATATACAGCCACCAAAACTAGATAAGATTGATGAAGCTAAAACATGCATGTAGAAAGGGACCAGATATAGATCTCTCCTGAGAGACACATCCAGAGCATGTCCAATACAGAGGTCAATGCTAGCAACAAACCACCGAACTGAGAATAGGATCCCCTTGGGGGGAATTAGAGGAAGTATTGAAAGAGTTGAATGAGCTTGCAACCCCATAAGAACAACAATACCAATCAACCAGAGCTTCCAAGGACTAATCCACTACCAAAAGACTATACATGGACTGACCCAGGGCTCCAACTGCATATGTAGCAGAGAACAGCCTTGTTGGGGCACCAGTGGAAGGAAAAGCCCTTGGTCTTGCCAAGGTTGGACCTCCAGTGCAGGGGAATATGGGGGAGGGCAATAACGGGGATGTACAGGGGAAACACCCATATGGGGGGGGAGAGTGGGGGCTTATGGACAGGAAACCGGAAAGGGGAATAACCTTTGAAATGTAAGTAAAGAAATCTATAATAAAAAATTTTAAAAAAATAAAAAAAGAGAGATTTCCTTTTCTATCACAAGTTGTCTCTCTTGTTGGCCTCTGTCTCTATCTGCCCCTCTTTCTCATTCTCTCTCCCTCCCCCTTTCTATCCACCCTACCTATTTCCTTCCTTCCTACGGTAAGCACCCTTCTCTACCACATACACCAGCCACCATCATTTTCTGTCTCACCTAAGGCTCATAGCAGTGTTTGGATCACGAACTATGAGCCTAAGTAAAGCTCTCCTCCTTCAAAACTGGTTTGCACAGGAGCTTGTCATCGTGACAAAAAGTGACTACTACAATAAAATTCGATGGTTCTCTGTGCATGGTCAAACCAGCTTGGACTTCAATTTGTATGCTACAGAAAAGGGCCAGCTTCTAAGATCCCTGGGGCTTGTGCTCAGATTCAGCTCTTGGTGGTGATAGAACTGGCGCCCTACTTCTTTGTGAGCTGTCACAGTCCTTGGCATTTGTCCAGTAAAACTCTAATCCCTCTCTTTCACCAGAACGTTTCCAAATTCCTCTTCATCCACGAGACATAGAAAAGTTTAGGCTTTTACAGGTGGGTGAGACCCATTCAGATCATTTTCAGGTCAACTATCCTTCTTGTATAACAATTCAAGATTGGTATTTTTACTCATGCGTTCTGGTGATAAAGGAAAGCTAACTGGAATGGAGGTATACATTTTCACAACTCTGCCTTCCAAAATAACATTCTGGAGTATTAATCTACTTCACTGGAGTAGCCACTGTTAGTTGGTCCATCACATACCACTTAGGACAAACACGTCATGCTTTTGTTATGTAGCTAGAAGGTCATTTTGTCCCATGCTTTATTAGCTAGTCATGTGTATACAGCTAGTTAGAAAAGCTTGCTTTTACAAAAAAAAAAAAAAAAAAAAAAAAAAAAACCAGCTGCAACTAAAGCTGGGAGAAGTGGTTTACAACGGTAATGCTACAACTGGAAGGCTGAGGCAGAAGGAACAAGAACTACAAGCCAGCCCAGGTTGAGAACCTTTCTCAAAGACAAAAAGGGCTCCAGCTAAAACCCTACCACATCCATTTAAATACATCCTTAAGGTACAGTATTTTTAGAATTATAATTTTGGAGTCGCTGAGAATCTAGGCATTTGCAATTTTTATAAATTGTCTCCTTTTACACCTTCTCCACTGAGAATGTTTCCAAACTTCTTACATTTTGCTGTTGAATACGCTGAATAAAAGATGGTCTCTTTTTGCCGGTGTAATTTAGATTCTCTTCTAGTGGCTGTCAGTATCTCTTGTAAAGGAAGCAATGGGTAGCTCCGTGACAGCGTTCCGGTCTCCTCCTCTGCTGTAATTAGTCTTGCTTAAATAACCAAATTTTAATTATAATTTCTACAAACGTGTCAGTATTACACATTGTTATTGCAAAAGTTACCCTTGGACTACTTACTGGTGCTGAGGGAGCCTAGCATATAGAACTCTGAAACAATTAAAGATAAAATGATGTATCAGTTCTACTGCTAGTGGGTCATAAGTATGTAGCAATGATTCATTGCCAATGTGAAACCCCTGGATAAAACAGAGACTACTGCTGGGAGACATTTGCTACTTTTTTGAAGCAGAGAAAAAAGAGAGAGAGGCCTGCCTGCCGGGCAGAGTCAAGGTGGGAGGGGGTCGGTTGGGAGATTCTAGGCCTGCTCAAGCATGGATGCTCTAGGTGAAGGGCTGAAGATTCTATTGACCTTGGTGGAAGGAATAGGGAGGCTTTTGGCTGGAAACAGATGTCATATATATCTAGGCTAAGATATAAAAGCTAAGAAAAGTTGGGGTTGAGGATTTAGCTCAATGGTAGAGCGCTTGCCTAGCAACCGCAAGGCCCTGGGTTTGGTCCCCAGTTCCGAGAAAAAAAAAAAGAAAAGAAAAGTAAACCCGCTGCTGGCATGGTACACTTGCAGCCTTCCCATGTCTGTCTTTTGCACTTTCTTTCTGCTTTTCCTCCAATCATCCTCACCCCCAACCCCTGGCCAAAGGTCTGTCTGACCCTGTGTCAGTGGGTCCAGTACAAACTACCCAATCACAGCAGCACTCACTGTACAGCCACCAATCTCCCCTAACCCCGCTCACAGCCCTGCCCATGTCCATACCCGATCAGAGCCTTTGTTTGCTCCTATTTCACGGGCCTGTATCAGACTGGAGCCTGACACCCTATAGGCAGAATGACCAATTTCGTGGGAGACACCTATGCCCAGTTCTCTCTAAAGTTTCCAATCTAATATCCATGTATTTCTCCTCTGAGAGAAGGCAACACAAGACTGGGATAAAGAAAGGCTGGATGGTTTCCCTGGTCAATGACTCATCCTAGGAGGTAAACAACAGGATTGAGAGATTAGTGAATTGCTCCCAGAAATTGCACTGGGATCGTGTCATTTTGATTTGTCTTCTTCTAAGCTCTGCCATTTCGTTTAAGAAGGGCTATCTTGGTACTGATGGAAGAAATTGTTCTAGCCTGAGTCTGAGGAAAGACATGATACAAGGACAAAGCCTGGGGTTTGGCTTTTGAGGAAGTTTTAGCCATTCCTTCTCATCAAGCACACACACACACACACACACACACACACACACACACACACACATCAAGTACAGCTCTGTCTTGTGCAACAGAAAAGCCAGGCATGCTCATTAGTGTTACATAAACACTGCTGGGCCTTGGCTTTGCTAAATTCAAGCATCTATTTGGGTTATCCCATCAGCACAGCTGAAATCCACACTATGAGGACTGGGCATTTAAAATGTCCAACACAATTTGCTTTTCTATAGAACCTGTTACACTGTCACATTTTGCCTTCTTTGTTCTGAGTTCTGTTTGGTAATTGGCTCAAGAAATGATCCCGAGTATAGGAGTACTATATCATTCCAGCACTGTTCCAGATTATGTAGAAGACAGGAACCCTATCTGCCCTAAAACACTTTTTAGAAAAGCCAAAGCCTGAGACCTACCAACAGGGCACCTAGCTCCAGCCTAACCAACCTAGGTTCATGGACATTATTGTTACCAGAGTTCTAAGTCTGAGGGGACCAGACTGCCCCAGAAACCATATGAATGACTTCTATAAAACACAGCAAGGAGATTTATTCAAAACAGCATTATCAGTAAGAGGAGTGATGGAAGATCAAGGATCTTTTCTCTCTAGGGGTGCTGGCCTGCACTTCAGGGTTACAGAAAGTGGGTAGGAAGGATGCCAATGCACAAGCCGAGTGCTGCAGTCCTAGCTCTCGAGCTGAAGCAGAAGGATCCTGAGTCTGGGGAAAGCCTGGGCTTTGTAACAAACTCAGGCCACTATGCACTACATTGTGAAGCTTCATTTCAAAAAAGCAAGGATTAGAAGCTCAGCCATATGTGTGCTCAACGTGCACTTGGCTCTGGGTTTAATCCTTAGCAGCCTTCCCCTTACAGAAGAAACAAGAGGAGACTTATGCACACCCAAGCCATCCTGGCCACACTGGTCATTGTCAGAACTAGTTCTGTCAAACTCCAGGGAAGTCATCCGCATTTGAGGAAGCAACTTGGTTTCCCACCATGAGGAGCTTGCTCCTGGGGGTCAGAGAAAACCGATAATGGGGAGATGGCTTGAGATTTTCGGGTACCACCCTGAGTATGATATGTACGTATGATATGGCGTGATGAAAACTAGCAGCTGACAACCTGTTGACTCTGACACTGTAGAGGCTTTGCACATATCTTACTCTATCTTGGTGTCTTTATCCTTTACAGGTTATCGGGAATATTCTTGAAGTAGTTAACATTCCTATATGCAGAGCTGAACAGAAACCTGACCCAAAGCTGCAAAACAGTAAAGAAATAAATACAAGACAACGACAGAGATGCTAGGATTTTACCCTGCAATGTGTTCTACCAGAAAGTTAGCCATTAGGTGACTGCAGACCCAGGGGTCTTATTTTTCTTGTTTTTGTTTCTCTTTCTTCTTTTATTTGTGTTTCATTATTTATTTATATCAAAAGCATTCTCTATATCCCTATAGCATGACCATCTGACCTGTGTACTTCTTGAGTGAAATATGCAAATAACATCATTCCTGTGCCAGACCCCTCTCTGAAATCCTTAGAGCTGGGAAGTGGTGACCATTTCTTTACACAGCAGAGGGGACTTTGCAGAAAGAGGCCACATCTCAGCCTCCATCCATGTCAACAATCAGGTTTGCATAGAGACCCGCCCCATGTGTGGGGCTGTTGTATTCAGGGTATCCAATGGCAGACATGGGTGCCAGTCACTTGTGCCACTGTCTCTGTCCCTGCAGAGCACAATCATTCTCTAGACACTGGAAGAGAGAAGGGGCCTCCGAAAGGAATCAAATGCTGTGGCTTTAGTTCACTAACACCCACCTTACGATGTCGGTGCCCCAAACAAGTTCATGACTGGGCTTGCACTTTTTTTTTCATTTATTTATTGTGAACACTGATGGGAGGTCAGAGGAGACTTTTGGGAGTCAGTTCTCTCCTGCCACCATGTGGTCTCAGGGACCAAATTCCAGTTGTCAGGCTTGGAGGCAAAGGCCTTAATCCACTAAGCCATCTCCACAGCCCAAAGTTCCTGCAGTTTTAACTCACTGAGTGTGTGATAATTTGTTGCAGCAGCAATAGACAACAGGTATATCATTGTCCTCACTTTACAGATGAGAAAGCTCAGCTCGGGGAGACTATAATTAGTTTCAGGTTCCATATGGCCAAGCTGGAATTCTAAGCTCAGATTATTTACTTGAAAACCCCAGGTTCTTTTCTTTTCTAAGAACCATCTCTTACTCTATACAGAACAATTTGGTAGGTTATAAGACAACATCTGGCAACCTAATAGTATATATTAATTATTTATGGCTTTAGACTTATCTATTCTTGAGTGAGGAGCCCAGTGAGTTGGTGGTATTTCCAAAGAAAAAGAGTTTCCAAGTCCCGAGTAAAAAGGACATTTTTTTGTTAATCTTTATTAACTTGAGTATTTATTTACTTTTCAATTGTTATTCCCCTTCCTGGTTTCTGGGCCAACATCCCCCTAACCCCTCCCCCTCCCCCTTCTTTATGGGTGTTCCCCTCCCCATCCTCCCCCCATTACCGCCCTCCCCCCCAACAATTACGTTCACTGGGGGTTCAGTCTTGGCAGGACCAAGGGCTTCCCCTTCCACTGGTGCCCTTACTAGGCTATTCATTGCTACCTATGAGGCTGGAGCCCAGGGTCAGTCCATGTATAGTCTTTGGGTAGTGGCTTAGTCCCTGGAAGCTCTGGTTGCTTGGCATTGTAGTTCATATGGGGTCTCGAGCCCCTTCAAGCTCTTTCAGTCCTTTCTAAGATTCCTTCAACGGGGGTCCCGTTCTCAGTTCAGTGGTTGGCCGCTGGCATTCGCCTATGTATTTGCTGTATTCTGGCTGTGTCTCTCAGGAGAGATCTACATCCGGTTCCTG
This sequence comes from Rattus rattus, assembly GCF_011064425.1. Lineage (NCBI taxonomy): Eukaryota > Metazoa > Chordata > Mammalia > Rodentia > Muridae > Rattus > Rattus rattus. Next base: position 170,292,504 of record NC_046156.1, on the reverse strand, counting down.
TCAGCCTGCACTTCTTTGCTCATCCATCTTATCTAGTTTGGTGACTGTATATGTATGGGCCACATGTGGGGCAGGCTCTGAATGGGTGTTCCTACATGTTTTAAAAAAAAAATTGTTTTTATTTATCTGTGTGTAGGTAGGGACATGCATGAGTTCAGGTCCTGGCAGAGCCCAGGAGAAGGTATCAAACTCCCTAGGGCTGGACTTCCAGGCAGTGTGAACCTTCTGAAGTGGGCACTCATGACCACTAAGCCATCTTTCCAGCACCAAAAATGATATATCCTTGCACAGGTCTGTTGCTATGGTCAGTCCCGTGCATCCTTTTCCTGAGGGTTCCAGAGATATAAGGTGCTAAAACTGCCTTGTGTATGAACTTCAGGTGATTGACCACATAGAATCAAGGCAGGGCACACAGTCAGCTCTTTACGAACTAGAGAAGGAACCAAGCTCCAGTGTGGAAACCATGCTGACCAGGAGCTATGGTCAAAGACTGTATAAAGTTGCACATTACAAGGTGTAGTCCAAGGGTGAAACACAATAAAGATAGAACTTGGATTTAATAGATGTTTGTATGCCATGCTCCCCACTAAGATACATTCATGATAGTGCACACAGTTTAAATCACACTAATTTATGAAAATACACTTTCAAGAGAACATGTTCAGAGATGTAATGTGTGAATCCTGGTGCCAGGACCAAGTCTCCGACCCTTTATCCTGTTTTGTCTTAATTCTGCTCTTACACAAACGAAGGGTATTTCTCCATTGCTACTTTTTGTTTGAGACAAAGCTGCTCACATGCCTTCCTTGATTTTAACACTCTAGTCATTTGTTTTGTTACTGAGTATCAGGAGGACGGGACTTCAGGAAACAGCAAGGACTAACTGCATTAGTGCAGAGAGACTGTTAAGTATCATGGATTGAAGACAAGCAGATCACAACTCAAAGTGACTAAGATATTCTCTTCTCTGAGCCAACATCCTACAACTCCATTCAGTGCCTTGAGTGGGTGAAAATATGCTACGGTACCATGCTGTCAGATCTCTGGACAGGACATTCTGCTCGCCTGTCCCTGTCACAAGGCATGCATATGGATGTCATTCAGATACTTAAGAACAAACGAAGTACTGTGAGGAAGAAACCAGAGTGGCTGGAAATGTTTTCATTCCTTTCTAAGGTTAAACTTCCACTCCCATGTTTAAGATGTACTATAGATAGCCCATGGCTTCACGAGGTAAGCTCTTCCCTTCTGCGGAGTCCTCAGAACATCGTCGGACACACTTGTTACTGCGGTGAATATTTTAAACAGGTAATGTCTCTACTCCAACACTTCTTGAAAAACGTATCCTCAGGTGGGGAAGACAAAAATCAAAGAAGCAAAAAGCCAAATGTAAACATACTCACCAGGACATGATGATGAAAACTCAAATTACCAGCAGGGGATTATGGGAAACCAGTAACTATCATGCAGCCTTCAAAATCTCACGATGACATGGAATGCATACATTACATTGGAATGCAAGCTTTCAAACATTATCAAGAGAAGTTCAATTGGATATAAACACACTTGCCTGCCTAGAAACAGTTTGGGAAGATATACACTAAAATGTTCCAGTTGCAGGATTAAGACATATTTTGCATTCTGCTGAATGTTTTGTAGAGACTACTTTATAATTCCATTATTGAAACAATTTCTAAAAAAAAAAAATCAAACCAGCTTCCCCCAAGCTGCTGCTTCTTTCTGAAAAATAAGCATTAAACTCCAAAACAAAACAAACAAACAAAAAATAACAAATTGTCTTTAACAATCTTGCCGGAAACAAGTGTCCTCAGTGTGTACTTTCCAATCGGCCGATCTAATGATCAGTACAGAAGTATCACTGTAAGGATGAGAAGCCACGAGCCAAGTATCTCTGAAAGAAACATAGTGGGGAATGTCTAGCAGTTTAGATATGAATGCCCCCCAGGCTCATGCTTTAAAAGCTTGGCTAACAGTCCATGGTGCTACTGATAGGTGACAAAAATGTAGGAGGGAAGCCTCAAGGGGTGGATATGGTGTGAGTCTCGCTGGCAGAGGGAACTGCCGCCTGGTCATCAGCATGTGGGGCTTCCCTGGGGCTGTCACTACTGTACCGCCACAACCCTCAGATAGCGCAGGTCTTCCTTCTGTTGAGAACAGTGGGCAGCTCTCCACGTGTACTCACATGGGCAGCAAGCTCACACCACAAAAGCCTGGTGTTACTAAAGGACAGGACTATTAGAAATTCTACTTCACTTCGGTGACACACCTGAATTCTTACTAAATTTGAGACAGACCATATACCAGTATCTAATGGCCTTTATATTTTCAGAAATTTGGGGAACCTCAACTGACAGCAGTGCAAAGGATAGTCAGAGCCTTTTCAATTTTCATAAGCACTTGGTGCCTGAAGTGGACGGCAACAGCAAGGTTCTACCTGCTTTTCAACAGCCAAGTAATCATCTGATTATCCATACAAAACCTTCTAAAATAATTAAGGATTACCAATTTCCAGTATGATGTCCAGCTTTAGGTAGAACTTCTCATTCATTTGAACTGAATTTCAATACACACAATATACCTACAATAGAACTTGGGGGGTTGGTTTTGTTTTAGATGGTTTTAGATACAGATTTTCTAAAGATGTCTCAGCCTGTGAATTCTCAGCAATCCTCCTGCCTGAGCTTCCACAAGTGCTGGGAAGAGATACCATATTCAACTTAATAGTACCTGCTTTTAACCTGCATAGAATCAATTTACTCCCTAGTTTCCATCCAAGTTATTGCTTGGGTTATTTCAGGTACCAAAGTAAACAAATCAAGCAAGGAAAACCAACTACTGAAAACGAGTAGCAGTTGGTGAAGGCCTACACATGGCCAGACATGTTTGTAGTTCAGACTAATTACAGTCCTGTAAGATTAGTCTCAGCCTTTTAGACATCTTAACTGATCTGCCCAGGGTCATAGTCAACATCATGCTGGAATTCACCCTGAGATCCCGTGTGCCCTTGTTTCTGTTTAAGGCTGTGCCTGATTCGGATGACTGTGCACGTTTTAATTCGAATCAACTAGGCTTTGAGTCACCATGACCGAACGCTCACAGCAGTGGCTTCCTGCTGTAGCTTTGCTTGTCCCTAGTATACACACAGTTTGTCTGGGCTCTAGGGTCCCTCTGGGGATTGGAGTATGAGATGTATCCTTCTGTACATCAGTCCCAGTGAGAACTTGTTATCCCAGACTGGGGCCAGACACCCAGCCCTTGCCTCTTCATGTAAGCAGATAAAAAGAAGGAATAAGGACATAGGCACAACTTTTAAAGACTAGTTCCAAAAGCCTCTCCGATCAGTAGCCAGAACTGATAGCATGCTGCAAGACAGGCTAGGGAGTTAGTTTTACGTTCTGGACGGCTCTGTGCCCAACTACTAACCACACTTCTAAAGGGAAGAAGGAACATTAGAAGACAAGAGAGCCTCTGTCACAATGGGCTTATTCTGCCAGGAACAGAAACAGTAACTTAGACCCTTTAAGTACATATAATTGCTACTAAAATGGCAATCTGATATTTTCCTGGACATCTATTTTTGTGAGAACCAGAGTAACAAGCCCTGACATAGCCAACACTAAACATTAGCAGATGCTTACAATCCCCTCAGACTAGAGGGCTCTACTGTCTTTTTGACAGCCTGCCCAATCCATTCCCTTCCTTCCACCTCCACAGGTAGTCACAGTTCTGAATGTCTTTTTCACTGGTAGCAAACAGCCTACCACTTTAAAAAGCTGTGCACTGGGAATGTACACCATCTTGACAAGTTACTTTCATTCCACCCAGAACAGATCAAGTGCATTCCTTCTCACCACCCAATCATCTGCCATCTTCTAAGATGCCACACTTTCTCCAGTTTCTTCTTCATGGCACCTTCTAACAATTCTTCTGAAGTGCAAACAATCCAATTGTGAGTTCCCTTGCACACCCTGTATAGGTACACAAGGCATATACTGAGAACCTTTTGGTCATAATGTTGCATGCCACTGACTTCCTTAGATGCCACCTACTTGAATAACTTTGACTTCTTTAAAGTACCTTCCCATTTCACAACACTCAACACTTGATATTTCACGACTTTTACCTTTGCTCAAAGCACAAAGCAACTGTCACGGTAAGTGATGATGGTGTTTTGTTTATGCCTTTTACCATTTTCCTAATGGCATGGTCCTAAGTGTCATCAGAATGACCCAGACCATCAATGGACTTTTCTTTTACGACATTATTGGAAATGTCACTAAGGGCTATAAGTGCTTTAAATCTTACGTATGAATAAACAGCTACTCATTTGAGTACTTAAAAATAAAACAGCTATAACTCCATTGACTAGAAGGCACATTCCAAGCGAATGAGTTTAAAGTTCCTCCCAAGAGTAATTTAAGGAATTGCCTATTTAATCTACTCTTGCACCTCTCTGGATGTAGATCACACACAGCAAGGATTCTCTGTATTTCACACGTACCACTGCTACAGAATAAATACATTAGCTTTATCTAAAAATGTTTCATTAAGAAAACTGTTTGGCTAGCTATGGGAGCACTTAAACCTAGCCACAGGAGGCAAAGGCACAAGGATCTGTAAGTCAGAGGCTAGATCCATCTACACAGCAGGTTCTGGGTCAGCATAGGCTACACAGTGAGAGCCTATCTCCAGACACACAGACACAGACACACACACACTCACACACACACACACACACAGAGAGAGAGAGAGAGAGAGAGAGAGAGAGAGAGAGAGAGAGAGAGAGAGAGAGAGAGAGACTTTTAAAAACTAAGCAGTATAGCTAAGCTTCTCATTCTAGCACTTGGGAGGCTGAAAAGCAGTCAGATTCTGAGCTACATAGCAAGACCTTGCATGGTTTTGTTGTGGTGGTGGTAGTTGTTGTTTTTAAAGGACTAAGGGAAAGCCCTGCCCCTAATGAATAAAGAGAGGAAAGCAAAACAAAAACCCTGTGAAAATAGCAAGTGTGGGGGATGGGGCACACGAGGAGCACTTCCTGTGAGGAGTCATTCAAAGTGCCATTTCACCATGCCAGAGTCACCAGGTTAAGGAAGCACGTCAACTAGATGCTTCCACCACCACAATTCCAACATTCCTATTGATTACCAGTATATCATACTACGTCAGCACAGCTAAACCACAGAGACACTGTTCTTGAACCAAACTATGCATGTCCAGTTAGCTCTATCTGAACTTAAGAAAAAACTAGCAGGGAAACAACTACTGGTCATTTATACAGAATTTTATATCAGAACTGGGGTCAAGTGTGAAAAGACATCCACGATGTTTGTAAAAGAGATCAGAGTATTTGAGAAATCACAAAACACAATGAAAATACCAGTAAATAAAGACACTGCAGAATTAAATAAAAGACTGAAACAGAAGGGCACATGTATGTGTCAAAATAATTTAATTTTCCCTGTACATTTCTGTTCACATGAGAAATCCCAATACACACTTATAATATTTACCTGTCAGGAAACATTCAAGTGAATTCAGATGGCAAAGTAGAATTCAATCACTAGTGAAATGTTTAAAAATATATATTAAAGAAAAATGTCTTTATAAGATAAAAATAATCTTCCACAATGCAATGAATTGCAGATCACTGAAATTTTAACTCTAGATTATTTCAGTTCAGTTTTTGGTTCCAGAATCTAGAGACAGTTTAAAAAAAAAAAAAAAAGAATGAACAGAATTCCTATCTATTTCTACGCTTCTCTTTCTTGTTTCGACTACTAGATACACTGTCTAAAGATGCTGCTGCTGAAGGTGCTCTTGCATGACCAGTAGCCTTTAGATGATCAAACAGTTTATTCCGGGATGGAAACTCACTGTGGCAAGTTGCACAGCTGATGAGGACATCACTCTGAGGAGAAAGAACATCAGAGCACATGGTAAGCTGATAAAAGTGTTTCATGATTCAATGTCAAGGTTAAACATCAAACCCGACAGCTACCAAAAGGTGGATGTTCTCAGAAGATAAATCACCACGCATTATCAACTCTGAAGGCCCAGAGACTGACTGTCAACAGCTTTCACTGCATGGACTCCAAGAGTCTGCTTCACAACTGATCTTCACATTTAACACAAGTAACTCTTATCCCCAAGGTCTTTCTAAGATTATAGTCATAGAAAATCAAATAGCAACTTTCCCAGTATCCAATATTTCCAATTTGCATATATTGCTATAGAATTTATATTTGTAACTGGGTAGAGAGACAGAATTCCATACAAATTCCAGTTCTTTCTTGGAAAGCTCATGGACAGAGACTAATACCGCTAAGACATGGACAAGGCCACCGTGGAGAAGGCCACCGTGGAGCCTGTGGGTGTGGTCTGACTTACCACTGGTTGTGGCTCAGCAGGTATTTTGACAGATTTTTTCACATCTTTGGTTTTCTTTCCTTTGGATTTAGGAACACTGGAAAATAAATTATTTTATATAATACAAAACTAAAAAACTTTCTAGCTGTCATCTACTTCCAAAAATATTCAAAAGATTAAATGTATGAGTCAAACTGATTTGTTCATTTTAATGACTAATTTAGTTAATTTTCACATGTCAACAAAGAGCTTTAAAAAATACCTGAGAGATAAAAATTAAATTTGGCACAAAACTAAAGAATTTACTTAAAGCAAAAGCTAAAGTGATGCCCATAAACCCTCTTACGTATTTATTTATGTTTTATGAAGAGAAGAGCACTTCACACTCCCTTTACAGCCAGTGCTGATCACACTAGTACATGACACTGAGTGCCCAAAATATTAACATCATTGTTTTTTCCTCCAGCCTATTGTTTTTGTAGTAGTTATTTTAGTTTTTAAAAGATTTTATCGGGGTTGGGGATTTAGCTCAGTGGTAGAGCGCTTGCCTAGGAAGCGCAAGGCCCTGGGTTCGGTCCCCAGCTCTGAAAAAAAAGAACCAAAAAAAAAAAAAAAGATTTTATCACACTATACCCAGGCTAGCCTGGGGCTACTATGTAGACCAGGTTGCCCTGAATTCACGACAACCCTGAGTCAACCTCCTGAAGGCTAGGATTTCTGGTGTTAGCTACCATGCCCAACTAACAACTTCCTGAATCTGATCAAGTCTATAGCAAACATCCAACAGTTCAGCAGAAAAGTGAAAATAAAAACATTATAACACACTTTTCATAAAATTAATTCATTATGTACTAGGAAATTTGCTTTTATTAAAAATGGTTATCTGAGTGACTATGAAAAATTACAATGTGTGAAAATGTCATAAAACAAACTCATTTTATATGCTAGCAAAGAAATTAATAATACAAAAATAATGTCCTTCTGCTAATCTGGTGTTCTCCTAGTATCCTTCAAACCACAACCACAACACTAGCCACTGATGTCAGGCCCCTCCTACTCTGCTGGAATCCTGAACATTCTCTCAACCGCCTTCCTGTGAGTTCTAATTTGCTCTCTGCTGTGTGACATGTGCTCAGATGACAAGCAGGCATGGTGCACTTCATTAAAAACAAAGTGAGGGTGCTGAGGCAGGAGGACTGCAAGTTTGAGACCAAGCTGACAAGAAAGAGAGTTCACCTGACTTCTTAACTGGAAAGGAACGGTAGAAGTAAAGCACTTCTACAAACACCACTACAAGAGAAGCGCTGAAGGGCTAAACCAAAGTCTTATGTTTGAAAACCAACTGGAAGGTTAGATGGAGCAAGGAGACATCTCAAGCCCTGCTATTCCTCAGCAGTTAAGAAATCAAGTGAATTCTCCGAGTCCTTTTCTCACATCATTAAAATGAGAAAACTGAACTATTATCAGTGAATCCAAGAGTCTTTTATCATTCCCAAGTGAATATTCATGTAGAAGTCACACAGGAAGTAAAAAATACTTTTAGCTCTAGACACAGGAAGAGTTCAGGGACCTACAGTTCCACCTCTGACCCAGTCCTTATGTCCACTGTAGGCCCATGGAACTAGATTCTTCCCCTATTAATAACCATGGTGATATTATTGTTGCCATAGCGATAGCACAGTGTCACCTCATACATCTCTGTGTCTGTGTGGCTGTGTACACACAACTGCAGTTTACATCTAACTCAGGCATGGGAGGAGGTTGTGTGACCTACTCCTGATGACCTTACCACTAATTACTCAGTAGTTAGGAAATGACAGGAACTGTCTTACCTTTTAGCTTCACTTTTTGGATCCTCACAGGCTTCTGTGGTCTCTGTAATACAGATATTTTCTTGGGGCCTGTTTTCTAATTCTTTGGCATTGTCTTCATTTGACTTAGTCTCTTTTGGATCAATCTTTCCTCCTTCTTCAGTTCCATTTTCATTGAAATTGTCATCAAAGTTCTAGAAAACATATAAGCAATTATAAAATCAAATTAACAGTCATTGCTTTTAACTACTAAGACATCTCTCCAGCCCATTTTTTTCCTAAAGAAAAATCAATCTAAGAGTAATGGCTTCATTTTCGTACACGTGCGTGCATATGTGTAGTGTGTGTGTGTATGTGCATGTGCACACCTTCGATGATCATCCTCTATCTTTTTGTGACAGAGTCTTTCATTGAACCCGATGCTGACTGAGGGCTGGGCTAGCTTACCTGCCAGCTCCAGAGCTGCTTGTCTCTGCCCTCCCAGTACTGACTACAGATATATGCAATCGTGATTTTTTTCTTCTTTAACAGGAGTGCAGGGAAGCCAAACCAAGGTCTTCACACTGTGTAGCAGGCACTTTACCAACTAGAGTATCCCCTTACTCCCTCCAGAATGGGTTGTGATATGTTTCTAAAACCTGCATTTACAAATCCCCAGATGCTCATTACAGAGATAATAGAGAAAATGTTAAGTGAATATGTGAATATAAGAAATAAATTGAACCTATATTTCCAATGATATTCATTTAATAATGTGAAAAAGACAGTATATTAGCAAAAAGAGAAAGGAAAAATTATACATATAGCCCAGTCAAAATTTAATTCAATATTAGGTGATCTCTACAGGGGACTCCACGATGATTGTCTTGGATTGTAGTGAAACATTATTACTCTTACAGTCAGGATAAGCAGGAAGAAGTGCAACTTTGGTTTATCCTGAGTAACAGCTCACCATGTTTACACATTCACACCCATTGTACTCTCCTTAACAGACACACTCGTCCTCTTGAACTCACACAAGTGACAGGGAGAGAGTCTCTGCCAGACTTCTCTCAGAACAAAGCTAATCTCAGAGAAGTCCACATTTCAGGTCTTTGATTCAGGTCCACATTAAGATTTTTCATCCATTTTAAATGAGACTATTTCACCACAACAAAATTATTCTTTAAAATCAAAGATTAAAACATTCCATGATAAATAGATTAAATTTTCATATTTAATAACTAATACCCAGATTTTCCTATGTGCAAATTATAATTGTTATCTTGACTAAAAACCCTATCATTAGATATATCTAATTTAAAAATAATGGCACTCGGATAATTCCTATCAGATGAGAGTTCTACATGGAAAAAACTTCAAGTATGCAACACTAATTACAGGCATACAAGGAGGAAAATGTAATAAATCCTGAAAACATTTCACTTCCTTTTAAACAATTTTATAGGACTGAAGAGACTGTTCAGAGGGTGATAAGCACATGCTGAATCAACCTGAGGACCTGAGTTCGGACCCCTGGCCACAGAAAAAAATGGGCACTATGTATGTGCACCTGGAAGGCCAGTGCTGTAAGAGTGACAATGAGGTCCCACGGACTGGCTGGCTTCCAACCTACTCGAAAAATACAGCTTCAGGTTCAGTGGGAGACTCTGTCTAAAAGGAACAGGGCAGAAAGTGATTGCAGGACATACCCAACATCTCCCTGACATCCAGATGTGTATGTGAAAGCAGGCATTGTAATTATTACAATGTATTAATTACAGGAGTTAGATGTGTTTATAATATACTTATCGTAGGGCTATGATGTATAATAAAAGCTTTCAACACACCTGCACTGACTTCTGTTTCCTTTTCTTCTGTTTTTTAGAACGCCTAGAAGGAAACATAAATCAAAATGTCAAGTATTTGATTTTGTAAAGATTTACTAAATAAAAATAAAATAAAAAACTCAAACAGAATGGTAAAGAAATACTAAAAGTGTGTACTATCTCATACAGCATTAGAATGACAGGAAAATGCTCACATTATTAGTTTAGAGATCACTGGACAAGTAATTAGCATGCCAACTGCAAAGTGAGGGAAGTGCTTTCAATACAGCTATAGCATAACCTATGAATCCACTCCTCACTTAGCCCCGTACGGCTGCTGCTAACTGAGGAGTGCAGACGACGGCAGGGTAACAACTGCCTGCAGAAAGCACGTGAATACCACCCATCTCCAATGTGACCAGTGTCAGTGGCATTCAATACTGTCAATTACTTTTGCCTTGGTATATCTTCCGTTTCTTCCTCAGAATTAGCATTCAATAAATTTTCATCCATTTGAGCTCCTGAAAACTGTTCTTCCTCCTCCTCCAACTGCTGTTTTAACAAGGCAACCATTTCCCGATGCTTCTTGGACTTCTCGTGATTCTTCATGCTGAAAGAACAATCTGGTATGAGTGCTAGGCTGTGGTAATCACACGTGCCCAGAACACTGTGGGAATCCTGCCAAGGGTTAGGATTTTACACAGAAGTCTGTCAGGACGGCCTGGAACAGTCATGAAGGAGTCCCTTCTTCCTGATACCAGCATTCCCCTCATTGCTTCCTTTTTATTGAAACACATTTTCCTGCCAAATTCTCCATTTTTTAATTTTGATTTTTTTTCTATTCTAAAACTTAGTCTTTTAATCACTAAGGTTTCTTTTAATCACTAAGTATTTACTTAATCTGCCTATGTTGCAGGCCACAATACAGACATCTAGGGAGCTCTGGAAACTGTAAGGCACATCCTAGTTGCAAGAGGGCCTAGAGAAGAGGTCATAGTGTCAAGTCTCAAAGAACAAGAGCAGTTCACTTCCTTTTGCTTTTTCAATAGCATATTGTCACCTCCTTCTTACTACTTTAATGTGAGTTCAGACATGTATCCCAAAACTCCACAGGCAGGATTAACTAATTTGATATACAAGAAACCAAAGGCATTCTACACACCAGGGCTAACAATATTAACCTGTGGGTTGTAGTCTCAGCTTAAGCTCACGGTAGAGTGGCTGACTAGCATTTAGACAGTCCTTGGGTTTGATTTTGAGTACCACAGAAACAGTAACAAAATTTTGCATGGGCACCAACCCTCTGTCACCATTTCATCTGTGTTCTGTTTAGACTTTTTGAATCTTCTTTCTGCTTATTTTGTTCCTTTCCACTAAAATTCTCCTTAGACCAAAATCCTCTGGGGAAATGAAGTTATCTTAAGTTACAAAATAAATGTTCAAAATGATAAGGGCATATTAAAAAGAAAAGAGTATTGGTGTGAAAGAATCCTTACTACACAGAGCTGGAAACATATGAACAGAAAATTATAAAACCCTGAAATACATGTCTAAGTTCAGTAACAGGAAACAGCACCATTCCATCACCACTACAAAGGCCGGTACAGGTAGGTTTCCCTTTTCCAAAATGCCTGCTACCTGAGTAGTTTAGATTTCAATTTTGGAAATATCTATTCAAATGCAGTGAGGTGTTTTGAGGCTCACTGCATTTTGAAGTATCAGCAATTCAATCCTAAGCACAAAAGCCATTCCTGTTTCATGTATGTCTTGAACATGTTTCTGGAAGGTCATTTTATGCAATATTTTAAATACACTTCATGTTGACTGATATCCTCACAGGAGGTCGGACACTGAATTTTCTGACATGTGGCACTCAAAAATGTTTAATGTCTCTAAGAAGAATTCACTACAAAAGAAAAAATTCTAACTCTACAGCACAAAACTGGATAGCACTTAGATTGAGTGGTCAAGCTGCTCAACACCAATAAGGACTTTAAGTGCCAGCGGACATAGGATGCTCAGAAACACAGCAGAGCTGCACTGCCACCCACATGTGGTTGGTTGCATACCTGAACTTAATCATAAATAAAGGGACAAACCCAGAAAGAGAAATACTCTTTTAAAAAGGTTGTTTATAGGACTAGTATATTGTAAATAGAATACAAGATCAAGATAAAACAAACAAACAAAAAAATTCCAGATTAAAAGAAGCTAAATACACAAGCTTAGTCATATATCCCCAGAGTGGCTTTCCTACTAAAATGGGGAAATACGGTATATTACTAAAGAAAACATTGATGAAACTAGAATATGGACAATAAATTAGGTACAATTACCATATCAATGTTAGAATCTCTTAAAGTGATAACATGTCTTTGCTACTGAAAAACTATATTTAGATCTAAGAGATACTTAGACATAAAGAAGCATTATTATATGTAATTTTCAAATTTGAGGAAAAAAACTATGTGTGTGCAAAAAGCAAAACAAGCATGCAAAACACTGTGTGAGCCACAAGCTAGGGAGTGATTATGATATTCTAAATTTTCTTTAGGTATGATTATTTCCAAAATAAAAATGAATATAAAAATCTCTGGCTGATGCCTTTGTATTCTTGATTCTAACTCTTCTGTGTTTCTTCCTACCCTGGCACCTTTCCTTTGGTTACCTGGCACCCTCTCTTCTGACTCCCACAACCCCATTCTCATCTTTGTCCTTTCTTCTTGATGCAGGAATTTTGCTTCTTCTCCCTGGTGATTCGGTTCTCAGACTCTCCCATGCCCTTCCTTCCTCTACTGTGGTTCCCACAAGACGAAGCACTTCCCTGTGGAAGTGAGTTTCATCCCAGCAGTACAGAGCTAAGATTTGGTACCATTTCTCCCTCACCTTTGCCAACCATGATTTGTCATAGTTGACTTTCTAGAAATAGCACACGGGAATACTGAAATATGTTAATGGCTACAACAGGCTTAAAAGCACAAATCCCTCTTTCTTATTGTACCGAACAAAAACCCAGAGGGTGGGAGTACTGTTGATCAAACTGTGCCAACCATATTCTCCTCAACACCATAGCTTAACACAGAAGGCAAGTTCAAAGATGGAACTTACGCCTTTTCTGTCTTGAAGGATTTGTCACAAGCTGGGCAGTAAAGGTCATCGTAAAGCTCAGTCTCCTCAGCCTCCTCACTGTCTTTACCTGTGGAACGAAAGCAAAATATGAGCAAAGCAGCATCCTTAAGAAGAATTCAAGACACATACAACTTAGAAATAAATTGTTTTCCTTTACAAAAAAACAAAACAAAACAAAACTGTTGTTGGTATTTGAATTGTCCCTTTTGAGCATCACTGTGTTTGAAGAATTCAAATTAATCACCTCATCCCTCAAGTTCTTTTCTTAAATCCTAAAATCACCAAGTACCACCGCCATGCCTTTACCAAGTTCTTTTTGAATCTTCTTCAGAAAAAATTTGCTTGAAACACACTGAGCTACCCTAACATACTCCAGCTTAGCTTATAGCACTCTCACATTGCCAAGGAAATCAGAAAAAGCTCATCACATATAAGTTCACTACTCTCTTTGCAGACCTTTTTATTATAAACTGAGGCTTATTTCGGCAAAGTTACTGCTGTCAACACCATCTATAAGCTCTAAGTGACAAACCTTAAGTAGGACTCTTCATAGACTTAAAAAATAAGTAAAATGGGGGTTGGGGATTTAGCTCAGTGGCAAGCGCAAGGCCCTGGGTTCGGTCCCCAGCTCCAGAAAAAAAAAAAAAAGTAAAATGATTATTTTAGATTTATATCAATAAGGATGTCACAGTGTCTCATATTCCACATTTGGTTCTTTGCAGATAAAAATATGATTATGAAAGACAATCTGACTCAAATTTTTAACAGCCCACACACACATCTATGTCTTTGGGCAATGCTAAGTTCAGCAAACCCCATAACAAAGGGTGCCTTGGACAGTACAGAACCGAATTAATTACTGCCTGTTCCACTTCAGCTCCATACTTATGAAATGTGTAGAGAGCTACAGCTTTACCGTCTGAAGCCCGACAGCAAAACAGGCAAAGGTTTCTTCAATCTCTGATAACCTTCATTCTTCCTGGACACTTCCACAACCTCAGCATATCATCTTTCCCCTTTCTTCCCATTAAAGGAAGCACTTTATAGCTTCTCTTTGGCACAGTCCATGTCAGCATCCATACTTTCATGTCTGGGGGGCCATCATTACATAAAAGTTATTTGACCACAAGTTCTATGAAACCATCATAACTGAGCTGACATCTATTTGGCTAGTAAGGGACGAAGAGCTGCTAGGTGACTAGGGAGCTATGTACTGTGCAGACACTGGGGCAGTGCAAGATTTCATCACATTATACAGGCCAAGGCAGAACTTAAAATGTAGAGGACTTATTTCTGAATTATCCCATTTAACATTTCCAGATGACAGCTGACTGAAAGTCACTCAAAGTGCAAAGGTAAACTGGAGGGATAAGATAGGGTCATGATGTCATGTCATTTCTTCATTGCACAGCAACTTCCAACATTTCCTATGCATGGAATCATCTTTAATACATCAAACAGTTAACAAAAATTCTGGCTTTAAAGCAGAAAATCCCTTTTCTACATGCAGACTGCCAGTTATTGAAGACCAGCAACATTATTGAAGATGCTCTCTTTTTTCCATTGTATACTTTTGGCTTCTTTGTCAAAGATCAAGTGTCCACACGTGTATGGGTTTATTTCTTGGTCTTCAATTCTATCCCACTGATCAATCTGTCTCTGTACCAATACTATGCAGTTTTTATCACATTGCTCTGCAGTACAGCTTGAAGTCAAGGATGGTGATTTCCCCAGAAGTTCTTCTATTGTTAAGAATTCTTTTGGCTATCCTGTTTTGTTTTGTTTTGTTTTGTTTCATAGAAAATTGAGAATTGCTTTTTCCATGTCTCTGTAGGACTGAGTTGGAATTTTGATGGGGATTGCATGGAATCTATAGATTGCTTTTGGTAGGATGGCCATTTTTCTACCAATCCATGAGCATGGGAGATCTCTCCATTTTCTGAGGTCTTCTTCAATTTCTTTCTTGAGAGACTTGAAGTTCTTGTCATATATGTCTTTCTCTTGTTTGGTTAGTTACACCAAGATATTTTATTTTATTTATGATTATTGTAAAGAGTGTTGTTTCCCTATTTTCTTTCTCAGTCAGTTTACCATTTGTATAAAGGAAAGCTACTGATTTGTTTTAAGTTGTATCCAGCCACTCTGCTGAAGTTGTTTATCAGCTGTAGAGGTCTCTGGTAGAATTCCTGGGGTCACTTATGTACACTATCACACCATCTGCAAAGGGTGATGCCTTGATTTCTTCTTTGCCAATTTGTATCCCCTTGATCTCCTTTTGCTGTCTTCTTGCTTTAGATAGAACTTCAAGCACTATATTGAATAGATATGGGGAACAACCCATACATGAGCTGGTCAAAGGCCCCTGACACACATACAGCAGAGGACTGCCTGGTCTAACCTCAGTGGGAGAAGATGCATCTAACCCTTGAGAGACTTAAACCCAGGGAGTTGGAAGACCTGGAGGGGGTTGGGAGGGTGCATCTTCCTGGAGATAGGGGAAGAGGAATGGGATGATGAACTATGGAAGGGCAGAATGGGAACGGAGCAAGACTGGACTAAAAAAAAATTAAAAAAAGAAAAGGAAAACTCTGGATTTTTAAAAAGTACTCATATGGGGCTGGAGAGATGGCTCAGCGGTGAAGAACACTGACTGCTCTTCCAGAGGTCCTGAGTTCAATTCCCAGCAACCACATGGTGGCTCACAGCCATCTGTAATGGGATCTGATGCCCTCTTCTGCTGTGTCTGCAGACAGCTACAGTGTACTCATATACATAAATAAATAAATAATTACAAAAAAGTACTCATATGTTCTCATACATATCCCATAACTTCTGACTCTTACTTTTCTCACCGGTTAAATGAAGAGAATTCCATTAGCAAAATCTCAATTTAAGGAATATTTTCTGAAGACCAGGCAAGGTCTTGTATGTAAAAGGACTTCATAAATTATAGAAATGCAATAGATCATTTCACATTTATAGAGTGTTCTATACTTTTCAAAGTATATATTACATGACTCATTAATAAACCATTAATACTCTTTTTTAAAAAAAAATATCATCACTTGAGTTACTTTTCTGAAAATCTACAATTTATAAGTAAGTAAAATCAGGGAACTCTATTCAGATCAGTTTTTTGGATGGAGGAGCTGGTAACCATGAGAAAATCAGGATTGCAGGAGTGCGGTTCTCAGAGGCCTAACCCTTACCTGCTGAACTACACACTCAGCGTCTGCACTCCAATAACATAGGCAGAGAAAAGAAATATTCTAGTACTGCAAGTACCTTCCCTAAGTCGTAAGTGGGAGGAGTAAGACAAATACAACACACATACTCCCATGCAACAACTGCTGTTCTCAAAGAGGCATTAAAACTACTGGGCATGGTGTGCACATCTTTAATCCCAGGACTGCAGAGGCGGAAACAGGCAGATCCCTGAGTCTGAGGCCAGCTGGTCTACAGACCTAGTTAGTTCCAGGACAGCCAGGTCTATACAGGAAAAACCTATGTGGAAAAACAAACAAAACAGCAAACAAATGCTTAACAGAATGTTCTTCGATTGCCCGTTAGAACGCCCAATTTCTAGTTCGGTCTAGAAAGCAGGACTGCGGCCCTGTGCCATGACATTAAGTCAGGGCTCTCTAGGTTTTCATTTGCCCTTCTGTTTTCTAGTTGCTTGCACTTGGGCCATGCTGTAGGCATCTAAGTACACACAATAACATTTATTTTCCAAAATTACTTAACCTAAAAAGAAACATTACCATCTACTGCGTCTTTGGCCTCCTGCTCCTCCACTTCGTTTTCATCTGACCCATCTCCAAACTCCTTTTCGTACCTCGCTTCCATCTCCCGGAGCTCCTTCTCCAAATTGGCCATAGTCATCCAGCTCTGCTCTCTGTACTGCTCTGCCAGCCTAGATAACACAGCAGAGCCTCAGTTTCACTGGAAAGCACACCTCTGTAAGGCTCTAAAACTAGCCCTACAGAGAATCCCCGACGCTGCCAATGAGTGGAAACCAACCGCCCACGCTCAGCTAGGGTGGGGCAAGGTCACTGGCACCGAGCTGGTTTTAACTGCTCTACTAAGTAATAGGACTTGAAATACAACCCTCAGAAGCTCAGTCAATGTCTTCAGGTGACTTTAAGCATTAAGTATCAAAACCAGTACAAGATATTGTATGGCAGCCAATCACAGGACTCTGCGGTTTGGTAGAGAGCTCAGCAGGAGAACTTGCTGTCAGGCCTGAGAATCTGAAGCCCACATAGCAGAAGGAAAGAACTGGTCTATGCAAGCTGCCCTCTCCACAGGAGTGGCCCACACATACAAGATGAATTTTTTAAAGTTAACAAAAATGTTTTAAAGATCAGGGCTCTGGGTTAGACTTCTTGAACTCCATTCCCAGGTGTGAGTTAACAGCTACAAGGCCTCATTTCCTCACAAGAAAAAAGAGAAAAGCAGTTGAACAGACTTCTACAGAGTAAGAATTCAATTAACACTAGTTGCTAACAAACTTTACTAGAGATAAAAGATCTCAAGTACAAAGGGCCTCTGAAGGAAAATATGTAAACAGATACCTAGATGTTTACATAGTAGGTAAAGAAACAATGCCAGAGTTCAGAGGTTTTAAAAAGAAGAAAAACTGTTATAAGCTATAACCAGACTTAACATGGAAGCTTCCTGCTGGCTCCCTCTGGACATGCTCTACCGTGCTGGCCACCCTACTGACAACCACACAGACCCACACCAGCCAAGACCAGCTAGCTCCGGATTGCATACTTGGCTTGCTTCAACTTCTGCTGCCTCCTCATCTCCTCTGCCTTCCTCGCCTTCTCTGCGTTCTGCTCCTCCACAAGCTTCCGATGTGCCTGCACTCTCTTATCTCGTTTACGAATAAAGGCTACCAGCTGGCGCACCAGTTCATTTTTCTCTTTCCTTGCTTTGTCTCGAATTTTTTTGTTTTCTTTTTCCATTGCTCGTTTCTCCCAACGGTTCGAGGCTTGCCGAGTATCATATTCTTCCTTCCAGGCAAAATTCTTCTGAGTACAGAAACTCTGCCAGTAAGCGTAGAAAGGGTGTACCACCTAGTGTCAAAGAAAATGGATAAAATTATCTTGTTTTTACTTAAATTTCTTTAAAAAGGCAGTAAATATTAAGGAATAAAATAACTTCTATAGCTTTCTTTTTATGTATTAAGACTACTTCTGTTATGTGGTTTTTTTTAACTTTTGAAGTGCTGGGAACTGAACCTAGGGCCTCTGTGAATGTTCTATCACTAAACCACAACTCAGACCTCCAGACCCTAACATTATTAAACACTGGACACGACAGTCAGTCTCTTAAAGACTTTCCAGGAAAAGACATTTATTCTCCTACGCATATTTAGAGAAGAAAAACCGTCTCACTGGCCACACAAAGAGACTACTACAATCACAGAGAGAACAAGTCAAGAGTTGGCACTACAAGACAGGTACAAGCTCCAGCAAAAGTTAGGGAGAAAGACAGGTCAGGAGACAAAAGATGATTCCTTGTAAAACTAGAAAACCCCAAGAGAGAAGCCCAGGAAAGTGAGATGCAAAGCAGTTTTTCTTTTACCGTGTCATAGTCGCTCTGGGAGTCACCGAAGGTCGGAAAATCCTCAGCACCTCCCTCTGACATACACTCCAGTTCTTCTTTTGCAATCAGCGCAAAGACGTCACGATACACTGCATAGAAACCCTAAAACACAATAAAGCACAGCCCAAAACTCAGTAAAGCAAGAAAAACAGGATTGAGTGCTAAGGCAGTGCAAGGCCCAGCTCTCAGTACCTCAAGGGCCCTTCATCCAGCCACATGAGCCTACAGCTCAAACATGAACAGAGGTGCGTTCACTTCCTATACAATTTTAAGACAGCTCCACATTGAGTGTTACCTAACCTCTTGAGGAAAAATTACAAGTTTTCCCATCTTACCTTTTCATCGTCTCCATAACCAGAATAACAGGTAACCGTGAAGTAATGAAGCAAATCCAAGCTGTCGTCTTGATATTCCCCATTAAGGCCTCCTTTAAGTAAGGCCTCTCTGTGGTTATCATACCTAAAAGTTCAAGCAAGAAAAGAGCTGAGCAAATAATGACTTATTTAAATGCAATCATATAAACTTTCACAAGGACTCTGTCCTCAATCAGCTATCATAACAGTGCATGTCTCAACACGTGCAACCCATAACCTCACGGCTTTAAAGAAATCTAAAAATTAAAATACTTGGAAGTCTTTCAGGATCTGAGGATTAAAATCATGCCTGCAACTTCTAAGACCATTTATAATAGTAGCCCCTATCAACTAGGAATTCTAGGCTCTCTCTCAACAGGTAACCGAAATCCATAGGAAAGAGAACTACTAAACGGTACAGTATTGAATATAATATGGCACACACACACACACACACACACACACACACACACACACACACACACTGCAATTTGCTCTTCATAAAAAGTCTGCAATAGTATTATCATCCTTGCTTGATACTGCAAGAAACTAAAGCTCATAATATTAATACTGGCTATTCATCATCATAAAGTCTGTAAGCAGCAAGACCAGAATTCAAAGTCAGGCTGCAAAGGCTGGGCATCTCACACTGGAATGGTAGCAAGGACCAGGCAACAGGAAAACAAGCAGGCGGGAGTTTTAAGGGAAACGAGAAGATCTAAGCTTTAGAGGAGTACTAAATAGAGTACCAATACTGTAAAGGAAGACAAATGAATTTGTTTTGGGTTTTGGAGAGAGGCTGTCCCTATGCAGCCCAAGGTGGCTTGAAACTCCCTCTCTATGTAGCCCAGGTGACTCTCTTGAGGACAGGGACCATAGGCAGAGACAATAGGCATGTGCATATATCTGGCTTTAGTTCAGAATTTCAAAGTCCTTAGTCAGAGAAAAGTTTAAGCTCTTCTATGAGGTTTAAGACAATTTGTATAAAATTTCCTTTTAATCCTTTCTCTTTTGAGATCAGTATGCTGTACAGAGTTTAAGCAGATTACTTTCACAGCAACAACATGTTAGGGGCAGGATTTTACACTCTTACATCTGAGTTCAAAACCTATTCATTTGCAGCAGGACTGAGACGCTGAAAATTCAGAACTTCCAACATATAAATTCCTATTACAAAATGAAACTGTATTATGAGCTCATCTTTGTTAAAAGGACCTATTTGTACAATAAAATTTATCCAAGCACTCTATAGAAACATATTATAATTCTTACATTAAAATAATTAAAATAAGAATTGCTACAAAAAACAAACGTCCAATGTCATACAGTAAAGGAACCCCAAATGAGAAACTGCTTGTGGCATCTGAGTTAAAGCTATGTAACATCACAG
This sequence comes from Rattus rattus, assembly GCF_011064425.1. Taxonomy (NCBI): domain Eukaryota; kingdom Metazoa; phylum Chordata; class Mammalia; order Rodentia; family Muridae; genus Rattus; species Rattus rattus. The sequence goes on along the minus strand of NC_046156.1, from coordinate 170,272,013 downwards.
ACTTGCTTCCTGGATAACAGCAGACAGTTGGGATAATCATCCCTAAGTTCCTTCCTGCCCACATACTGCACTTTACATAACGAAGAGGTGACAGATGCTTCAGAGCGCTCCCCACCACTCCATGTGCTAAGCTGTCAAGAAGCCGACAACCTCATGCTGACCATCTCTGCTAACAAACTAGACACGCAATACCTACCACGCTCTCTCCTGAGGGTCGCTTAGGACATCGTACGCAGCTTGGATTAATTTAAACTGTTCAGCTGCTTCTGCGGCATTATCCAGGTTTTTATCTGTTAAAATAAAGTCACAGAAATTTAGTCATGAACAAAGTAGACTTCTAGGCCATCAAAATGGCTAAGTGGGAAAGGTGCTTGCTTGTTTCCTGAATCAACTCCGGAATCCATATGGCAGAGATAAAGTGTCCTTCCTCTGGCCTACACATGATCTCCATGTACCTGCCATGGCATGCCTGTACATGTGCCATATACCCACATGTACACAGATATGTATGTGTATGGAGGGGTGTGTATATGTGTGTATATACACGTACACACACATATACATACATATATACTTTTCTTTGAATAAGCTTGACATGGTGCATGTCTTTAACCTCAGCACTAGTACAGCACATGCTCTATCAACATGTGTATCAGGAGATATATATATATATATATATATATATATATAAATTTTAAATAGCAGAAGCTGCCAACAGGGTACAAGAGATAAAGGATAAAGATGCTCCCATCAGGCTGGACAGTCTGAGTTCAATCACTGAGACCCACGCGGTAGGAAAGAAAGAATCCACTCCTACCATTTGATCTCTGCTTCATTCTTGTTCCTCTTTGGCTGCTGGTCTGACCAACAGCAGGTACAGAAGGAAAGCAAATGTGTATGAGATGAGACTGGACAGACAGCAGCCTCCATTCTGGGCTCTTGCTGTCTCCAGGAATACTCATGTGACAGTGTGAAGAACTCAGATAGCTTCAAGGGATGAAGAACAGAGGGTAGGAAGGAGGGAACAAGTGGAGATCGGCCAACAATCATGTCTGTGAGTTTGGAAGCAGGTCCTCCCAACAGAGATGAGATGAGACAGCCTTAGCAGAAGCTATAAGCTAAGCCACTCCCACATTCTATGCTTCAGAACCCTCAGAGTCTGCATAATGAACTGATACACACCAGTTTTTTGTTTTAAACCCTAAGGCTTTGGTAATTTTGTTCCACCATAAATGGCTAATACATTCATAAATTAAACCTTTGAATTTAACATAAAAGATATCAAGTTCTTTAAGCTACTACTACTACTAAATACTTGTCTTCTAAGGTTAAGATATAACAGAATATGTTGCCTCCAAACAGCCATGCAGCCTTACTATCTCTCTCCACGGCTGAGGAGGATATGTGCCTCCTCTGACTTGTCAGTCAGCACCTGATCCCAAACCCTTCGAGTGGCTTTCTACCAAATATCTAACACTAATATTTTTTCCAAGCATAGCAGTTTGCCATGACCCTTTTATCCTGTGAAACTAAAAATAGTCTTACATTAACTAAAAATAATTCCCAACTGCTATCTATACCTTTGTATATACCTCACTTTCCATGAGGAATAACAACATAATTCTAATGAACCTTTCAGAGTGCACCCATTTGAAGACAGCCAGCATTAGCCAATCAGCTGTGTTCTGACTGAGAATGCCCCCTATGGGCTCAAATGTTTGAATACTTGGCCCCAGTTGGTGGAATTGTTTGGGAAGGATTAGTAGGTGTGGCCTTGTTGGAGGAACTGTTACTTGGGGTGAGTTTTGAGGTTTTAGAAGACTAGCATCATTTTGAGTTAGTTCTCTCTGCCTCCTACTTGCAGATCTAAATGTAAGCTCTTAGCTGCTGCTCCAGACACTGCCACACCTAGCTCTGCTCAGCCATCATGGACTAATAACCCTCTGAATCCATACACACAATATGAACTCTTTTCTGTAAGCATGATGGTCTTAGCATGTTATTATAGCAATAGAAAAGTAACTAAAATAAGATACAAAGACAAGTTTACTAAGTGATGCTTTCCAGAAAAACCACTGTTCTCCTGTGAAAAAGTGTGGGCCTGGGTGGTCCTTATTACAGAGTGCCCTTAGCCCACCTGCTGTATAATCCTCCAGCTTTAGCTCTCAAGTACAAGAATTATAGCAGACAAATGTACTGTTCCTTTCTTCCAAATAACAATTGAACCTTGCTCTTATGGTAGGTAACTGGCCCTTGAGGTAAAGATTCTGTTCTTCACCCTTAAAAGTTGAGGTGTAACCACATGACTACGTTAATAAAATCTATAGAAGTATGCTACAGTGGGTTTTAAACATCTTCCTTAAAAGACAACTAGCACAAACCCTTGTCTCTTCTTTACACGTTCCTTCTCCTGTGACTAGCATCATGAACTGTCACTGTGGATGACGAATGAGGGCCCATTTAGGAGAGAACTGCTACCCTACACTGCCCCAGCTGAGAAAGCAATTCCGCCTTGGAGACTCACTGCTTGATTCAAGTGTCCCACACACATGGTGAGGACGATAGAGCAAGTCTCCAATGGATTCATGAAACATGGGAGCTATCACAACTAGCCACCTCTGATTTCTCCTGAGGTGAGAAAAAAAGAAGTTGGTTTCTGCATTAGCTACAACACCCAGCTTCCTTCCACATTCTGCTGCACACAACCCTCATACCCTTTCGAGGGGAAGCTCTCATGACAGGTGTTAAGATTTCTGTCTCCATCAACTCAATCATAAACAGATCCAAGGAGAAAAGGATGAGGACAGATCCCTAAGGCCCTGTTTTCCAAAGTCCATCTTAGCATTCAAACTGGGGCTGCCTAACAGCATCAGCATCACCAACAGTCTACACCGCCTCTTTTTTTTGGGGGGGGGGCAGAGGTCTCCTAGAAAAATGGGAGAAACTTTAAGCCTCAAACATTTCTGTCAAGCCACAATAGTGCAGTTCAAATTAAATAACCTAAAAGCTAAAAGACAAAAACAAAAAAGAGCCGGAAACTGATTCTTCTTATATTAAAAAAAGAAAAAATGGTCCCTGTGTGTGCGCGTGTGTGTGCGCGTGTGTGCGCGCGCGCATGTATGTGCACATGTTCGTGTTCCTTTTTATCAGTACTGCACCTAGTCCAACTTCTTCCCATTCCCTCCCTCCCCCAAAGAAGTTTGTAGAGAGCTATAAAGCTTTTAAACACATAAAACCTAAACATATATCATCTAATAACAAGATATAGCTTCTGAGTGGAACTTTTTTCTTAATGTTTTCAGCCAGTCACATGGCTCCTACTTCAGGTAAATGCATCTGAGCAATGACTGTGTGGAACTGAGATTAGCAGCTGAGGTCTAACAGAGGAGCAATAAAGGAGTCTGCATTTTGGCACAGGCATTGCAGTCAGTCACTGAGGTTTACCAGACATCCATTCCCGTACTATTCTATGAGGTTTTCTCTAGACATAAGCCCTTACTCTGCTGTTATTTCCTAAACCTTCTTACAATGCCTTCTGGAAGACTGATTTTGTTGGGCTGTCCCTTGCAAAAGCTTGCTTTGAGAAAGCATGACTTCTCTGCAGTCTCTACTCCTCTTGATACAGCACTCCTATGGCAGCCCCATGGTGACGTAAGTCCTGGTCACTGACCCTTTATCACTACTCATTCTAATGGTCGCCTCTCTACCACTCTCTCCTTCTCTCCTGTGTGTGCTCTTGGCTTCTAGCCACTCCTCCCAACCACTGAGAAACTAGCATCTTGCTCATTATTTCTACTTGGGTACTCCTGCCTTCATCTCCAGGCTGGCCTCCGTCCCTGGAGCGCACACACACACTCCCATTACAACCAGAGAGAAACTTGAAAAGCCGGCATTTATCGCCCTGGTGTTTCCCGTTCTTCTATGTTCTACCAAAGCTCTTAGGCTAAAACCCTACCCCAGAACTCAGCACACCCCTCCTGGTTGGTTACACTAGCCTCTCTCCTGTCCTCCTTCCTCCCCTCTCCAACAGGTGCACTGCCGCCTATCATTTATTACCTACAAGTTACTTCTTCACAGCCAAGCTTCCGGGGCGGCCTTTCCCATCTCTCACCCACATACACAAAGCTGGCCAGGCAAGGACTTGAATTTGCCCTCACAGACCTTCTCTTCTAGGATGAAAACTGACCGTTTCCTTCCCACTCTGGGTCCCGCTCCAGTCTTCCATTCTTCCAAACCATTCTATAGCCTTCCTTGTAAGTACTGCCCTCCATCCCCCGGAACATCTTTTGCCCACCACTGTGCTCTTCCCGAAACAGGATACAGTCCAAGGTCCTCCCTGTGGAGTCGCCTCTGCATCTCTAGGTACACAGAAGAACCCAGCCCCCATTACATGGGTGCTTACTAGTTGTTGTATTAACCCAAACAGCAATATCACTGTTTTGCTCAAACAAGTAATTAGCTTCCATGTGTGCAAAGCATGTTTTCCTAACAAGACTCTGAAGTCCCCATTGTAGCATTTCAAAATCTACATATCATATACCCTTGTGCAAGTGACTTGCTTCTTCTGGATAGGTATGAGAAAAAACTGAGCTCAAACATGTTTGCATTATATGGCGTATTTTTTTTCTCTTTTAAGCAAAAAAGAGAGAAAGAAGAAAAACAGCCATATATACCCTTCCAAACCTACTAGTCATCTACATGTTTATATCCATCTTCCATCGATGAACAGTTTAAAGGTAAAGCGAAACTATTAAGGCTAAACCACAACAAAACAGATAAACCCGCCACGAAGAAAAAAAAACGCGTGAAATAACCCACGCCTGGTGGCGATGGACAGTAATCCCTATTACTTGTGAAGCTGAGCCAGAAAGATCACATGTTCAAAGGCTGCCTGGGCAACATAGCGAGACCCCATCTCAAAATGATTCGTTAAAAACTGGGGCGGGTGTACTGGATGGAGAGCGCTTGCCAGCAGGTGCGCGGCGCTGGCTTTAATTCCCAGTATCCAGAGAGGCAGAAGAGAGACTCTCAGAAATCTCAAACAGACGGGATTCAACTACTAAGTTTCGTAGCCTGGAAGACGAGACTTCGTCAAAGTCACGCAGACCCGTCTTACAGCAACAGAAACCATCCCGGGAAAACAAACTCCACTCCTAAGTAACCTTGCCCAGTTCGCTGGGCTGTCCCCCTAACTAGAACGCGCCGTGGGAAACTCGTGTCCTTTGCGGGGCCGGGTCTGCGGGAGCCTGGGAACTCTGAAGGCGGGCGCGAGCAGGCCTGTTTAAAAGCCAGTCCCCGGCCAGGCGGCGTGAGGGGCCGGCAGCCCGGCCGCAGGAGTCGGGGGTGGCTGCACGCCGACTCCGCTTCTCCTCGGCGGTGCGGGCAGGGCCGCGCCGTCCCCACAGCGTGCGCCCCGCCAGGCCCGGCAGCTGGCGGCGCCGGCCCGGCTTGGGTCTCGCGGCCGCCCGGGGGCTCCCCGCTTGCCGGTCACCTACCCGGGTGCCACCTCAGGGCCAGCTTCCGATAGGCCTTCTTGAGCTCCTCCTCGCTGGCGTCGCGCCGCACCCCCAGTGCCTCGTAGTGACACTTCGGCGGGGCTCGACACCGGGCCGGGGCCCAGGGGGGGGCCGACGCCCGGGCCGGGCAGAAGTGGCAGCGGCGGCGCTGGCTGCCCCTCCTCCGGTGGGAGCCCGGCGCCAGCAGCCCGCCAGCCAGCGAGCCCGGCGGCGGCGGCGGCAGCGGCGCGGGACGGAGGAGGCGCGCGGCGGTGGACAACGCGGGCTGCGGCACGCGGACGCGCGGAGGGGGCGGCGCCGACGGCTCCGCATGGGCGGGGGCTGAGCTAGGTTCCGGGGGAGCCGCGCGCCGCGGAGGCGGGGCCTGGGCGGGGGACGGTGGGCGGGGAGCCACGCGGAGAGTCATTGTGAGGAGCACAGTGGGCTGTTTGAGTGGCCCTACTTGCCTCCCTGAATGGAGGGCAAGGTAGGCTTGGCATGGGAAGTAGTCTGGGAAATACTGCCCGGCTTTGGATCATTTATTTGTCTACAGAAGAGGCAACTCGAGCTTCAAGTAGTCAAGTGCTTAGTTTTAGAAGTTCTTGGTGGGAACACTTGGGTTCACTAACCTTTCAATTCTCTTCAGCTACTACTTCCTAGGGTCTCTCATTTTTTTTCCTCTCCTCTTGACTGATAATGCATGATAAAGGACAGTAAATAAGATGATTGCTTAAATCAGTTTTTAAACATTTTAAGATAGCATAACAAAAGCCGGGATGAGTGCGTATGAAGAACACAGCTTTAATCCCAGCCCCAACCCAGGAGGCAGAGGCCAGTATTCAGGAGTTCCAAACCACAACTTCAATTACCTGTGAATTCAAGGTCTGCTTGTTCCACAGGAGTTAAATTTGTGATTCTGTCTCTGCTTCCCAAGTGCTGGGCTTACTGGTCTCCACTGCCAGACTAGTTCTTTTACACATATATGAAGCAGAAAATGTCCACATCATAGCAAGTACTCTTCCTATGAATAAGTCAGTCAGGGCTGGAGAGATGGCTCAGCGGTTCAGAACCCTGACTGCTCTTCAAGAGATCCTGAGTTCATATCCCAGCAACCACGTGGTGGCTCACAACCATCTGTAATGAGATCTGATGCCCTCCTCTGGTGTGTCTGAAGACAGCTACAGTGTTCTTATATATAATAAATAAATCTTTAAAGAAAAAAAAGAATAGATCAATGAGTGTCGTGAAATGTCTTAAACAACACCCAGCCTTGCTAAGACCTCAAAACAACAACAACAACAAAATGTTTATAGAGCATTTCCTCTCTGGAGAACTTTCCTTGATGGGGGGGGGGAACGCATTTTTTTTTCTCCCTCCCTGTATGCTTTTGTTTGCAAGCTCTAGAAGACTGAGTTGCCTGACTAGAGATGGTGGATCATGCCTGTGATTGCCAGCAATTGGGAGACCAAAGAGGAATGATTGCCATGAGTCAAAACCAACCTTCCGATTTAAAATAATAATAATTATTATTATTAAATATAATAATTATTATAAAGATATCTTTTTTGCAATCCACAAAAACCCTTTCCTCTACATGGAAATATTAAATAAAAGTTAAAATATTTATATGACCTAAGAGAAACCTGAGTACTGAATGAAAAATACATACATACATACATACATACATACATACATACATACATACATACATATATAAAAGGACATGACTGCTCCTAGGTTTGCTGGAGGAGAAAGTTTATTGTGGATAAATCGGAGAGCATAACCAGAGCATATGGGAGAGCCCAGAGTGAAGTGCGAGGGGATGGGGGGGGTGGGGGGGTAAGACCAGAAGGCGGGTAACTGAAATGGCTGGGTTATACAGGGAAGTGCCTCAGGGGTGAGTGCAGCCCCTGGGCTGGAGAGTCTTTGGTAGAGGGCAAAGGGCAGGATATACCTGTAACAGGTAGGGATTGAGGAATGCTGGGAGAACCTGGAGGTCAAGTCTGCTTTTGATAAGGCACTCTTGCCTTTCATCCCAGTGTTTAAGAGTTAACCAGCTTAATAAGTACCATGCATCTCTCTTGAAGCCTAACTTTTTGTATGCTATTAAGTTGATTGGCTTGAGAATGCAGTTTTGGGATAGTATTTAGCCAACAGGTTTTGGGGGATTGGAGTAGTCATATTAATTATATTACATACATAAGAGATCTGTACATTTATGTCAAAATGGTATCCTAAAGTCTATGAAAACACATTCATAACTTTAAGATGGAATATTTACATACACCAGGTAGCTGTAGATTCTATTCAATAATATATGGCTAAAAAGACACTCATTGCTAGCATCTTGTGTACAGGGTTGGAGCAACCAAATGGTAAGGGTGACCATCCCTTCCTTAATATCCTGCCCCCAACACAATCACAAAACCCAACCGAGCCTCAGCGTTTTCTCTATTAGATGGCTAAGTTTGAACACTTGCCTATTTTTTCAATCATTCGTTAATGGTAATGGATAAGGCTGGAAAAGTTTGAGTTCCCAAGATAACTAGGATCTTTCTTCTCCTGAGAACCATGTAGGCATGGGGGATATGGGGTGAATACACTTGTTCACCTTCAGCCACGTGGTTGTTTGTAAACTCTGCAAATTGCTTTACTGCTTTGGGGTGAGCATCATTTATTTTGGCCCATGACAATGGAGTAGAGTTAAACTGGATGCTATTTGGGTCATCTTTGGTTGGTTGGTTTTGAGACTATGTAGTCCAAATTGGTCTGGATGCAGGTCTATAGATGCAGCCTCTCAAGAGCTAGGGAATCACATGAGTCACTGTATTGTTTCAAGAGTATTCTGATTTAAGCATACTGATTTTATATAAGCTACCTGTGCAACTTGGGGGATAAAAATTTGCACAAAGTAACTCTTAATTTGAAATTATGACTGGAAAAACTAAGAGGAAAAAAATTACAAGAGAAAAATTGTGAAATTGGAAATTCTACCAAAACTTCACAATGCAAGAATCCAAAGTTCATGTTTTTCAAAACTGGCAACTTTTTATACATTGTAGTTTGTTCACAGCATATATTCACTAGTAAACTCTTCCTCATGTTTAACACCCTACTTTCATTCAAGGCTTTACTCAACTGACTAAATAACCAATGGCCATTTAGTCCTCTGTATTTAACCAGCTATGGCCATGTCAAACTAGCTAGACAAGTGAATCTCGGATCTGAATCACTTGTATAATTTAAATAACTTCAAGTAGTCTTACTTAAAACTATTTCAAGAACAGTAGCACAATTAACAACTCAACTGAACCCAGGTCTTCTCAAAGAACAGCCAGTGCTCTTAACCCTCACCATCTCTCCAGCCGGTACACACAGGTTTTAAGTGACTTCGTGCTGATTTTGGTCAACTTGACAAACTATAGTCACTTGGGTAGATGGAACAATTGAGGAAATACTTTCAGAGTGGCCGGTGGGCAAGTAGGGTACTTTGCTAACTGATGTAGGAGGGACAAGCCCCCAATAGGCAGTGCCATCCTTAGGCAGGTGATTGGTAGGAAAAGCAGCCAAGCAAACCAGGAGCAGCCACTAATCTGTGTTCTCCTGGATCTCTGCTTCAGTTCCTGACTCTATTTCCCTCAGTGATGAGCCTGGAAGTGTAAGATAAATTATTTCCAATCAAGTTGCATTTGGGTAAGGATGTTTATCACAGAATTAAAAAAAAGAAAAAAAAGAAAAAAGAAACTAGAAATTATATCTAAAACCAGTAATCACATAAAACTAGAAATAAGTGAAAGATAACCACACCACACTACAGGATTACAGGGTATCAAGATTAGTCCAATCCCACTCCCACAAAAGCCTAATTTCCCCTCGAAAATAATATATCTATTTTGCAACTGGTATTCTCATAGGCAAGAGCACAAGAATGATTATTCTAATGTCTGGTAAGGTACAACTTTGGATCTTACAAAAGAGATTAGAAAGCCTTATTACTAAAAACCTTTGACCAGTTTTATTTAACAAGTGTTGTACAAAGAGATTTCTGTACAGAAATGTTTACCACAGGCACCATACTAGAAACACTAGAAACATCTAGAAATCTTTGAATGGAGAAAGCATATATGTCTAGTCAGTAAACATGCTGCAGGTGTGGGGAAACGCACCATGTTAAGTGAAAAGGTGTGACAAAACCATCTGATACAATTTAACGTATCTATGTATGTATAAAAACATCTATGTCCATGCATCTCACCAGTCAGCCAGCCCCATCACCACTGGTGGATCAGGTTGCTGCTTTCCCTATTGCTACCGCTCTCTAGAATCTGAAGTTGTCTAAAATTAAAGTTGCTTACAAACAGGTATTAGTTTTTTTTAAAGCCTAAGAATTAAATGGTACAGGTACTGAAATGTAAAAGTAACTTATTCTCCTGATGTAATTGTTGTCTCCAAGGCTTACTGCCTTAGACTAACCTAGGCCTAGTCCTGGAAGCTTCAAGCCTCTGTACAATCAAATCTAGGCCTAGAATGCTTTCAGCCTCAAGACACCGAATAAACTCACCCTTTCTAGTTCTGTCACCCCTTTCTAGTTCTTTCTGATCTCAGAGAGCTGACTCAACTCAGGTGTTCTGCCTCAAACCCTTCTCAAAGCTGATCAATCTTCTCTCTTGGCCTCTTTGCTGTGCTTAGCCTCAAATTAACTCTGACTATCTGTTCTAATCTTCTGGCTTGTTCTTTCAACATGTCTCCGTACAATTGTCCCAGTACAACTTCCTTTTCTCTGCTGCTCCCAGAGCTTTTTTCTGGTGAGTTGAGCATATCCTATTCTGTCCAATCTTTTTCTGACTTGTCACTTTGTCTGACAATTATATTATCACTTTCAAACATGGGTGTTTCCTTCTACAGATTTTACCTTGTTTGGGATTAATGGTGTGTACTAAAGGCACGTCTGTATTCCAGTCAGGGAGATTAAAGGTGTGTGCTAAGGCTGAGCCACAACTAAAAACAGGGTTTTCCAGTAAACACTACAATTTTGGGATTCACTGAAATCAAATATCCTATAACAATCAGAAGTCTGCTTCCTAAGGCTTCGTGAATTAGTAACCTCAGCAGAGAAAGCTCAGTGAAATGACCTCCACCCTGCCATCCAGTCTCTAACATCTTTGTAAGTAATTACAGACCCAACTAGTCCTTTTGAATTTCAGCTTAACCAAACTATAATTCTAAGCAAACAAGGCAAGATAACTGTTAAGTGTGCTAAAGATTCAATACTAAGTGAGGCTCTGAAAAGAATAAAGTAGTGAGTTCTGAAGATGCTTTATTTAGAAAAATACCAATACTGACTTAAAGATTTTAATTTTTTAAAATAGCGCCCTAATCAGACAGCTAGTTCTGTATACTAAAAGTATTTACACATGGAATACAAAATAAATACACAGTAACTAAAAGAGATAGTTATCCATGGATTCATTTGGCACTCCCTCTGCTCATCTTCTGCTGCAGTTTCCGATGCCTTTTGTAAATCCTTCTCTTTCTCGCTTTCAGATCCACTTTTGGCTCTGGTTTCACCCACTGTACTTCTATTGGTTTCTCCTCTGCTGGTGTAACAAACACATCTGCAGTGGGATCGTGTGGAAGAATAGTCTTTGGTTCTTTCTTCCTTAATTTCTGAACATCTTTGACTTGCTGTTTCTCTCTGTACTTGGCAGCTGTGATGGACCTTACGACACGCCGATGCTAGACACAACAAAGTGTAGACGTTTGAATTAAGGCATTCACTTATGTACCTGCACCCAAAATCATTAAAAAAAAAAAGAAACACGTGCAGCAGGACAAATTCAGTCATACGGGTGACACCAGTGATTACAGTGGCTAAAGCACTATAGTATAGATAAACCAAAAACAAAACAGAACCAACTGAAACACGCAGCTTACCATGTTTGGAGACTGGTAATGAGGATTTTCATATAAGGTTGGTCCTCCAAAGCTTCCCTGAAAAATCTTTATGAGATTTAAGACAAAACGAGGTCCAATTTCCACTAGAGCAGCGTCTTCTTCTATAATCTTCAATAGAAAAGAAACACTCCTTGTGGTTTGGGTATATTGCCAAAAGGTAAACCAGCCACAACAAGTATACTCTAAGAATTGATAAAACAAGCATGGCACACTGTGAATCTCAGCACCGAGGCAAAGGCAGGTGGATTTATGCCTTGTCTACATGAGTTCCTGGCCAGTCAGGGATACATAAAGGGACCCTGTCTCAAAATAATACAAACCAAAACCAAAATAAATCACAAAACCAGAATTGATAATTTCAAAGTAAGAAGGTGCGAACTTGGGAAGTAGTAAATCACAATGCTTCCTAAAATCTGTTACTAGCTCAAAGAAGTTATACAAACACCATGATTTTCTTTTTCAGTGTTCATGTGCATGTGTGAAGGCTAGAGAGCAAAGCAACCACAAATGCTGTTCTTCAGGAGCTGCCCACATGTCTCTTTCTTTATATCCATTTATATTGTAAATGGGCGTTTGTGTTTTGGTGAGCATGCGCAGAATCCATAGGACAGCTACAGTCTCAGTTCTCTCCTACCTACCACATGTGTCCTAGAAAACAAGCTCAGGCTGCCAGGCTCAGTGAGGAGCCTTTACCTGCTGAGCCATCTCCTGTCCTACTTTGCTTTTTGAGATGGCCTCTCACTAGTAGCTGGAACTTGCAAATTAAACTTGATGGGCCAGCCAACAAGCCACAGGGATCTCCCTGTCTCTACCACTCCAGATCTAGGATCACAAACACATGCTATTTACACCTCAGGTCTTCATGCTTACACACATGTACTTTACCCTTCTGTGTTTTTCTAAAAACTGTGAATCTGAATTTGTTTAACAAACACAAACATTCCTTTCATTTGTCCATTGAACAGCGTCTCTCTACACAGCCCGGGCTGTTCTAGAACTCAGAGATCCACCTGCCTCTGGCTCCCGAGTGTTGGGAAAGCACTCTTACTAACACTCTCAGGAGATCCACTCTTCCAAGTCAGGAGATTTAACTGATACTCAAAGGATTCTTCTATAAAACATGGAGCCAGGAGAGACAGGAGCCCATCTCCTGTGTCTCTCACCTCCAGCTGAATGAAACCTTGTTCTTGCTGCTCTCTACTTTTCTGCACATTATGACAAATTCTAGATTTCTAGAAGATTTCTAGAAGCCCCACTTCCCCTAGATGAGTCATTTCATGACTCACCTAAAAGTTGTCACTATAGCAATTGTTTTCCTAAGCCTTAACGGCCTCCCACCCTCTAGTGCTATAGTCTAACCTTTCAGGAAGAGAAATAACAAACTGTCCTTTACAGGACTCAGGAAAGGCTGGAGCCAATCAGCAGAGTTCCAGTCTATGTCCTCTGTTTAAATGAGTGTAGCAGCTTGTTAACAAATGTCATCTGCCACATCAACTGACAACCAGTGAAAGAAGCAAGTAGAGATCTCTTCAGGTATGTGGCAGCAATCATTTGCCACAAATACCTGGAGGAGAAATGGAGCGACTTAAAAGAATATACGTCTTCATTGTCAGTAGTGTATATCCCAAAATATTCCAAGCATGAAACATGAAGTACAGCCAACCTGGAAGTTCCGAAACCAGATCCGGTTATCCAGAATGGTGAACGTAAACACGTGGTCCACAAACGGCTGACTCTTGGGATGGTACCGTGGTGTACTAAAGATCTTTAAAAAAAAAGTCTGTTAGTTTTTCATTCCAAGGCACACCATGTGCCTTGATGTCTAAGTTAATAAGCACATTCCAAGGAAGACATTATATATTCCTAAAACTACTTTCTAAGAAAAATATTTACCTGAATTAAGAATTCTTTTAACAAAGCATAATGTGGCAAGTCATCAAAAGCCTAAAAATAAAAATATAAAGACATTACTTAAAAACAAGAGTACCTTCTTTAAAATGTCTTTATATTAGCTAAATAAATAAATATATATATATAAAATCAACCACTTAGAATAAGAGAATTAGACCACACACTGAATGAGAAACTTACAGGGTCAAAAGATAAAAGGGGCCGAGAACCTTTCAAACAGTTCCCAGTCATCTTTAGTTCAGCCAGGGTATGAACTAAAAAAAAAAAAAAAAATTGTAATGAAAAAGTTAAAAATTATCCCCAAATATTTCTTTCTTTTTTTTTTTTCAGAGGTGGGGACCAAACCCAGGGCCTTGCGTTTGCTAGGCAAGCGCTCTACCACTGAGCTAAATCCCCAACCCCCCCAAATGTTTCTAAAATGTTCACTAAGAAATATTAAGTCAAACTTACTATTTTGAACCAAGAATTTGGCAGATGGCCCATGAGGTGAATTTGAAAGCCTGAAATATATGAAAGAAGCTTTTCAACAGATTAGAATGTACAATACAGTGAATGCTCACCCATACTAGCAGATTATCAAACAGCACATGTCTATAGTGCAAGACAGGACCTCTATGGTATAAGATACAAGTATCTATAATGTAAAATAGCCCACGCCTATAATATTCATGCCAAATGTTCTTTAACGGCTTCAAATATTGCACAATTAAATGAGTTCTCTCCATTCCTTTTACATAAACACTGCATCCTGTTATATTTACTCAATTCTATCAATATATTCTCTTACCACATATAGAGATCCTGCTTTTTCTTAGCTTCAAAGTAGATGCATTTGTTGCAATTTTTCATTTCACAGACCTAAAAAAAGAAAAAAGATAATATAACAAGAACTAAAGGAATAAGTAACCAGATTTCTTTTTAAAAACAACCTGTGTATATTTATTCACAGAATTTTATTTCCTCTCTGGCATTCTACTCAAGTTAAACTTGATGTTCTACGCCTCTGGTAGAAGGATCCTCCACTCAAATCTCTTTCATCTGTGGTATTATATGGTGGGTTTTTTTTTTCATCTTTATTAAATTGGGTATTTCTTATTTACATTTCAAATGTTATTCCCTTTTCCAGTTTCCAGGCCAACATCCCCCTAACCTCTCCCCTTCCCGTTCTATGTGGGTGTTCCCCTCCCTATCCTCCCATTACCGCCCTCCCCCGAACAATCCCATTCACTGGGGGTTCAGTCTTGGAAGGACCAAGGGCTTCCCCTTCCGCTGGTGCTCTTACTAGGCTATTCATTGCTACCTATGAGGTTGGAGCCCAGGGTCAGTCCATGTATAGTCTTTGGGTAGTGGCTTAGTCCCTGGAAGCTCTGGTTGGTTGGCGTTGTTGTTCATATGGGGTCTCAAGCCCCTTCAGCTCTTTCAGTCCTTTCTCTGATTCCTTCAACGGGGGTCCTGTTCTCAGTTCAGTGGTTTGCTGCTGGCATTCGCCTATATATTTGTCATATTCCGGCTGTGTCTCTCAGGAGAGATCTACATCTGGTTCCTGTCAGCCTGCACCTCTTTGCTTCATCCATGTTATCTAGTTTGGTGGCTGTATATGTATGGGCCACATGTGGGGCACCAAGTATCATGCAGCCTAAGCTACCCTTATCTCGGTACTCTGCCTCCTCCTGAGTGTTGGACTGCAGGTTCACTAGTCTAATATCTTAGAGTAACTGGTGTTCTTGCTGTTACTGAAGATCTCTTCCAACTATATTCCCATGCACAAACTCCAATGACTGAAAACAACATAGAAAATATGCGATACTAGAACTGTATCACAAAATACAGCTCTAAGAAAACCAAAGAGGATATCTGACTACATTACAGATGGTTGTGAGCCACCATGCGGTTGCTGGGAATTGAACTCAGGACCTCTGGAAGAACAGTCAATTCTCTTCCTCGCTGAGCCAACTACTCTTCAGCCCCAATATCCTTTATTATTCATGAATTAAGGGATTGGTAAGAGGCAAAAGTAAACAAAACCTACTTCAAAGTGATTTGATCAACATCTGAAGTCTTTCGTTTTATTTTGTTTATCTGTGTGTCACTGGCTGTCCTGAAACTTGCTCTGTATCTATAGCCCAGGCTGGCCTCAAACTCAAGAGATCTGCTTACTTCTGCCTTCTGAGTGCTGAGATTAAAGGCAAGCAGCGCCATAGCCAGCAACATGGTCAAGCTTTAAAAACTATCCTTAAGAAACACAAAAGCATCCTTAGAATATATTCCCATGTTATAGTAGACTCAAACTACTCAAGATAATGAAACTTGCCAAATTAAAAAACATTTTCCTTTGACTTTGTTGCTTTTTTTAAAAGTACTTACTGGGACTACTTTTTGTACTTGACTTCCCTACTGGAATGTTCTTCCACCATTTTCTTTTTAAGTCTAAAAGAGTGAACTGACAATTCCCCTTCAAGACAACTCCTCTCAGAAATGCTTTTCTAGTCTAGCTCAGGAATGAAAAATACATACTGCTTTATTTCTTGTATCCTTACGGGAAAGTATAATCTTGTTATGTCCTGCCTCCCTCACTGAGGCTTCCTGACAAAGAGGGAATTGTTCTAGTTCTGGTCAACACTGTTGTCACAGCTTGTACAATAATGTCAACATCTGTGCCAAACTACCAAATAGAAACCTTTCAGTAACCAAATAACCTTAGAACTGCTTAGAAAATTTTGTTTTGAAACATAACCTTAGTATCTTCCACAGTACTTTCAAATTTTAACTATTATTAATTTGTAATACCCAGAGAACAATTTTCCCTGCACAGTTAATAATGAGAGTACTTTTTACTGCATGGGTATAAATAGCTAGCATTCTTTGAAATTGTTTTATATATTTTGGTTGATAATCCTTTCACTGTAAGTTTCAAGTAATAACAGATATCATGAAAGAAAAAAACTGACAAATTAGTGAAACTAATAAAATTGGAATTATTCCCAAAATGACTTTTATAAGTCACTAACTTGTTAAGACATCTTTAGAGTTGATAAAATACTTGTAGTTAACTTTAAAATTACCTCATTTATCACAAATAACTTATCTTTACGATCCATTTTAGTATCTATAAAAAGAAAAAGAGAAAGCCAGTAAATAATAGATTTCAAGACTGCCTGACTTTGACTACATCTGCTATCTAGATAATTTAAGACTGATCAAAACTAAAAACACTCAACCTCTTCATAAACTAAACAAGTAGAGAACAGATAGTGCAGTGCCTACTTACCACTGTAGTGGGGACTGGAACCCCAGGACAGGACAGGCACAAGCTAGGCAAGCACTCTACCACTGAGCTACAGCCAAGCCCTCTTCACTTTTACTTTCAGGCTGATCTCACTAATTTGCTCAGGCAGGCCTTGAACTTTCAATCTTCCAACTTCCAAGTAGTTGGAATTATGGGCCTGTGCCACCTGGCCAGGCTCAAAACAATTATTTTTAAAGACTGGCTCTCACGTAGTTTAGGCTGGCCTCAAAGTGCCTATGTACTTCAGTTCCTGATCCTCCCACCACCATCTCCTATCAGTGATAGTCCAGGTAAGTACCACAATGCCCAGCTCCTGGAAGGAAAATGAGACCAACTACAAAGTCCTAGCTGGCCTTGAACTCAAGAGATCAGCCTCCCAAATGCTAGCACTAAAAGTGTGTGGCACCACACCTGACCAAACTTATATTTTAACTTATGAAAATATTATTTTGAATCAAAGGCAATTTTAAAATTGTTTTTGAATAATCTTAGAAATGAAGTACATCAATAAAGAATTTCAGTTAGTTTCAGGGATTGAGGACAGTACAGACAAGTTTGGCTTGAGAAAGACTAAAAAACTAAGCCATTCCATAAAACATAATCCAAAACCATCTCAGGAAACAGCCATACGCTATACACACGGCAGTGACAGATGTCTGAAATCAAAAGCAAACATTTCTCAGTAGCCTCTAAAGCAGAAAAGAACACTGTTAAGCCAAGGGTAGTGGTACACACACTTTCAGTCCCAACACGGGGCTGAAATAAGCAGATCCTTATGAGTTCAAGGCAAGGGAAGACTAGGCTATATAAAGTGACCCTGTCTCAAAAATAAAAGTTTTTAAATGTTTAGGAAGCAATGCACGCCAGTCCTTCCTCCATATCCCATCCATCTTTTGACCACTAGAAGCTACTGTAATGTAAGTGCTCTTGAATTTTTAGGAAACCCTTCTATATTAAGATGGATATTTTTAAAAGTAAACAACATGTGGACTTTTGTCAATAACTTATAATAATTTAAGAATTTCTTTTAAAATGTGGTACTTGAGTGAACTTTTGAAGTGAGTGTGTGAGTGTGTGTGTGTGTGTGTGTGTGTGTGTGTGTGTGTGTGTGTTTTCATCAGTCCAGAGGTCACCCTGGGGTGTCTTCCTTCAGGTGCTGCTCACCTTGGTTTTGAGTCAGGGTCCTTAAACTGGCAGAGGTTGCCCACCTGGCAAAACTGGCTCGCCATCAAGCCCCAAGTATTCATCTGCCTCCACCTTCTCAGAGCTGGAGTAGTAATCCTGTGCCACCACACCCAGACCCTTTCTGCCAATTCTGGGGACTAACCTCAGCTCCTCTACTTCACTGACTAGACTGTACCAGTAACCCTTGTACTCTGGTTCTTTACCTGACAAAGCCGAGCAAACAGGTAAATATGTAAATATGTTAGTCAGGTTTATACACACAGTGTAAAGCACAATGCTAGCGTACCTGCTTTAGAATGAGGCATCAACATTCTCAAGTCTTGCATCAAATGTCTTGTTCTGAAATTTATTCCTCTGGAAGAAAAGATGAGGATCCGCTCCTTATTTTTCCATTTGCCCTAAAGAAAAGAAAACGGTAGATTTTAACATTTTGTGCTGAACTTACTTCGTGTGTTTTTGACAGTTTTTCAAGTTTCCAGTATCAGGCATCATTGATACACTTCCTTAGTCCCAGGACTGAGGCTGAAGGAGGAGCACTTGGACCAGGACTTTAAGGCTGTCCTGGGAACATAGGCCACTGTCTATAACAGATAACATTAAAACTAAACGGACTACTTCACCACCCTCACCACCGCAAGGATCTTTCCTTAGCCCCCTAACATCTTTAACTTTTTATTCTCCCCATTACAGTTCCTATGTTCATTTCCAGTTTAACTGTACAGAAAGGCAAGACTCTTTCTAGCTCTAATTATATATGTATCAGACAGAGTAAAGCTTCAAACTCAACTCTAACACTAAACTTTACCAAACCTAAACCTGCATATTTCCTTACCAATATTCCTTTCTCCCCTCTCTGGCCCTTCCCTCCTTCTGCTACCTCACTTCAGGGGCTCATACTCTGAAGATCCCATTTGCCTCTGGTTTCTCACAGACATCATAAGCACCACTGACCACTATCAGTTCCTCTTTACAACAGTTTGTAAAGCCTACAGTGTCCTTAAATCCCTATAACTGATTATCAACAGCTGCAAAGCTCTTGAATGCCTGGCTTTCCCAGACAGAATCACTGTGACAGCTAACTAGCACCAATTTAATCTTGGTTTCCAAACTTCAACATGGACTATAAAATGCATTTTCACTGTTTACAACACCACTGCCCAACACTGACCCTGCACATTCTCAGCTAATCAGCTGAGTTTTTAGATTTTCTCCACCAACCCTCCCCCCCATTTAATGCCTTTGATGAATTTTTTCATCTCCCCCCAATATATAAATTGAACCCTTTCTTTGAAATCCAGCTAAAAGGCTAAGTCCTACATGTTTCCTTACCACCCTAAAAGTAGTAATTGCCTCATTAACTTCAATTAATGTATCATAGTGTGACTCAGATTACAGTTCCCAACATGTTTCTGTCTGACTCCTAAAAGAGAGCACTGACTTTTATTGAAAACCTTTTGAGTCCAGCTTATTTTTCGAAAAAGTCACTTTTATCCTTTCAGACAAGGGTACAAGATTTAGCTGTTAATTAAAACTGGGGTACAATATACACTGGCCTTTCACATTTACTTTTTACTTAGTACTAGAGTACTACACTAAGCACAAAGGTCAGAAAAGTCTGAGGCAAGATTTCCTCCATAAATATACCTTGCTTAAGGAGTTTTTAGGTGACCGAAAGTAACTCTAACAAGAACCTGCTCGCCTTTAGAATAAACCCAGTTTTCTATGAAGCCTTCTTTCCTGCTAAACTCCAGTATTTCTGGAGGAAAGAAATCTTGTTCATCGTCTCCTAGATGCCAAGGCCAGGAAAGCTCATCTTGGTATAAGTGTGACGCACTGTTGAGCACAGTAAAATTAATGGTCTAAGTTTATTATTACTGATAATATTATTATTCCGGGGTTGAGGATTTAGCTCAGTGGTAGAGAGCTTGCCTAGAAAGCGCAAGGCCCTGGGTTCGGTCCCCAGCTCCGGGGGGAAAAAAAAATACTATTATCCTTTGAATTAAAGATCTAACCAAACAAGTTGGACTCACAGGGACAGTAACTTTAAAGGCTTGGCAAACAAACTTTGGTAACCCCGTGTGATATGGACCAAGATGGAAAAAAAGAAAAAGAAAAAACATTACTCTAGGGAGGCGGGGGACCAGTAACCGGAAGGCAGAATATTAGAACTAAATACTCATTAAATTACCTCCCTGTTAGCTGGCTAAGGGTCTACGAACAGCGGTTTCCAGGAATACGG
This sequence comes from Rattus rattus, assembly GCF_011064425.1. Taxonomy (NCBI): domain Eukaryota; kingdom Metazoa; phylum Chordata; class Mammalia; order Rodentia; family Muridae; genus Rattus; species Rattus rattus. The sequence continues at coordinate 170,251,942 of NC_046156.1, read as the reverse complement.
CCATCTGCACGAAAACTAGACATAAACACTGTCCTGTCCAGTCAAGGGAACCTTAAGCTCATAATCCAGTCAAGTTTTGGCTGAAGTCACTTCGGTAGCTCAAAGGCCGGTCAGGAAGCCGACTCCAACTCCAGGAGTCGGGCCTCTTACCTTGCAAACAGGACCTGGAATACGATCTTTTTCTTCCTCCGCCTCTTTTGCCACATCGGCCTGCTTAGCTGGCTGCCCGGCATCTTTCCGGTTCTTTTTTGGCTTCTTTGCTTGAACCTCCAGGTCCCCACGCCGCTTTCTCTTGGTCGCCGCCATCTTGCCTCGCCGCGTTAGTTGCTGTCCGCACTTCCGGTTCTGCCGCTCGCTCCTCCTTCCGATCTCTATGGTAGTGCACGCTGAGCCCTGAGTTAGTCATCCAGCTCTCAGACGCTTTCTTCCGGTCTTGTGGTAGACTATCTAGGCACCCGGCGGCTCGGTGGTGACGGTGGCCTAGTTGGCTGCGGGTCTGAACAGTGGCGGGAGCTGTTTGCAGGGCTTGCTGGCTTCTGCATTCTCAGTGTGTTCTTCTTGGGGCTAGGCTGACAAGGGCTTTACAGGATCGGACGTCACCTCAAAGGCAGGGGCCTGGCGCCCGGGGCTCCCCTTAGTGGCCGCTGTGCGGCGAGCGGGCTGGTGAGCTGGGTGACGGTCGGCGCCGCGGTCTAAGGTGTCTGTGGCGGGCTAAGGTTGGTGGCGCTCAGAGGTGCTAAGCAGGCCTCGTGCTCTTGTTACCCTGTAGGAACCCGCGCCAATTAGAAGTACCCAGTGAACTGCATTTTCCGGCTGTATCAGACCAGGAAACCGTAGTTTTGAGACATGGAGATAGAATGTTCCCGATTTCGGCTCGGGTTGAGATCGCCAGTCCTGTTAGCACTGATCGCGGGGTCTGTTGTTCCGTGTCTCAGGTTTTCGGAGATCTTCCGGAAGAGGAGCATCCTTCTCTCTGAGCTGAACGTACAGTGGTCCACCCATGCCTCTCCTAACCCAGTACAATGAGGATGAGTACGAGCAGTACTGCTTAGTGGCCAGCCTTGACAACGTTAGGAATCTCTCCACTGTCTTGAAAGCCATTCACTTCAAAGAACACGCCACGTGTTTTGCTACTAAAAATGGAATCAAGGTTACGGTGGAGAATGCAAAGTGTGTGCAAGCCAATGCCTTTATTCAGGTATGGGGGAGTGGAGACATTTTTAAGCATTCCCTAACGAGTTTAACTTGAAGGACTTATTCCACAAAACTCAAGTTAGAGAACAGAATGCCTACGTTTTTTCTTTCCTGCCAACAAATACTTTCCCCATCTTGTCTCACACAGATGAACGATTACTAGTGACAGTTTATTAATGAGATACTCATCACCATTTACCTTTTATAGACACTTTATCTTTCCTATTTGACATAGTGGCACCAGACTTAATTTTCAATAGTCTTATTTAGTTAGGATAACAACCGAGAATGTTTACTCTTTACAATATAATTATTGAAATGCACGTTTTAGTTTTTCCTCTTATTGGCTGTAATAGCATTTTTCCCCCGAGGCAGTCTAACATATGGCCCTGGTTACCTGGAACTTGCTTTTGTAGACTAGATTGACTTCAAGTTCTTGGAGATCAGCCTGCTTCTGCCTTGTATTGAAGTACTGGGATCAAAGCCCCACCATCACCCACAGCTACAATCTATTCTTATGTAGTATTTGTATGAGTCAGGTCGGAGCTCAATGTTCAATTCATGTTTTTGAACACTTGAGTATAGTATCAACTCACAATTATGTAGGAATAAATAAAACATGGTTTCTGTTTTCAAACGAAATTGGAAATAATTATCATGCATACATTATTAAATTGTCCTATCCTGAAGTGACTTTAGCTTTAACTGATAGGCACAAAAGACAAAGGGAGGATAAACTTAGTGGATTTAGATCCAGAAATGAAAATGAAGGACCCTTGCTGGGAGGGGTTGTCTTTGTGGTTTTTTATTTGGTTTTGGTTTTTACTTTTTAATTTTATGTGTAAGAATGTTTTATCTGCATGAATGTCTGCAAAAGGCATGTGCCTGGTTCCTGCCCAACCCAGAAGAGGGTGTTGGGTCACCATGGTGAACTATATTACTACTACTACTATTACTATTACTGCTATTACTACTACTACTATTATTACTACTACTACTACTATTACTACTACTACTATTACTACTACTATTGTTGTGGCATAAACATTTATTATGGTTAAATTGGTTACAGATGGTTTTGAGTCACCATGTGGGTGCTGGAAATCAAACGTGTTTTCTGGAAGTGTAGCAAGTGTACTTAACTGATGAGCCATCTCTCCTACTCCTTTTTAACCAAAAAAAAAAAAAAAAAAAAATTCATACAATATATTTTCATCATATTCTACCCCTACCCCCTTCAGGAGCTTCTAAATGGGGCCTTAGTGTTATACCTTTAATGATTAAACCATCAAGTAGTATTCAAGTGGTAAACATTGCAAAGTTAGCATGCCTTAGTTGGGAATGAGAAATAGTCTCATGGAGTTGGCACAGTATGGTTACTTTCTAAGCATAAAGTGAAATGTAAACTCTTATGTGTGAATTTTTCATTCTTTACTATGACCTCACTTTCATGTTTGCATGTTTGTTCTTTCCTAGGCTGATGTGTTTCAAGAATTTATCATTCAGGAAGAATCCGTTACTTTTCGAATTAACTTAACTATCCTTTTAGACTGTTTATCTATTTTTGGATCAAGTCCTACACCAGGTGAACTATATTACTACTACTACTACTACTACTACTACTACTACTACTACTACTATTACTACTACTACTACTATTGTTGTGGCATAAACATTTATTATGGTTAAAAGCATAGAAAATACAGTAAGACTTCTGGGATATGAGCTTTTCTATGTTTTATTTATTTTTGGAGGCAGTCTTATGTATCCCAGCCTGGCCTTGAGCAGTCTGTATAACTGAGGATGACCTTGAACTTACCTTCCAGCCTTTGCCTCGACTGAGGAGATGATAAAGATAGGCAGTCACCTGTAGTTTTATGTGGTATTGGGGATTGAAACTAGCACTTAGTACATGTTAGCCAAGCTCTCTACTATAGCTGAGCTGCAGCCCCAAGCCAGCCAATCCTTTGTTAGAAATCTAATTGCTCAGGGAAGACTCCTGGGGTCCCACTCCTAGTGGAGAAGCTTTTGGCAGCCGACAGCTGGGAACAGAGGGGAAAATCATTTCTTTGGAGGTCCTAGGGAGGGAACATTAACCTTAACCCTAACCCTAATAAGTAGACCCTAATAATTAGGGGGTGGATTTGTTTACATGGATTAAATTTTCAAAGAATAAAGGGAAACTAATTCCCAGCTCATTTTCCTCCCACTGATGACAATCATAAACATAAATATTCAGACTGCCAGATGAGTATTTGTTTACAGTTCTTTACATATTCGTGAAGGCATTCATCTTAGTTCATCTTACTATGCAGGGTAAGTTGTTACCTTCCTTGTTGCTGTGGAAAAAATGACTGACAAAGCAGTTTAGGTTTATATCAGCTCACAGTTGGAGTGTTTAGGCCATGTGGCAAGGAAGGGCTTGGAAGCAAGGAAAGAGCGTGAGGCAAATGCTCACATTGTCCACAGTCAGGAAGCAGAGAATAGCTTAGCTGGCTCTCTTATTCAGTCTAAGAGGGAAGCCCTTAAAGTGGTGCTACCTACATTTAGGGTGGGGCTCCTACAACCTCATCCTGATCAGGAAACTCCCTCATCACAGATGTGCCTGGGGGCTTGTTTCCTAGGTGATGCTAGAGCCTGCCAAGTTAACAGTATTAGTTATCACAGTGCTCTGAGAGATGGCTCAGTGGTTAAGAGCACTGACTGCTCTACCAGAGGTCCTGAATTCAATTCCCAGCAACCACATGGTGGCTCACTACCACCTATAATGGAATCTGATGCCCTCTTCTGGTGTGTCTGAAGATAGCGACGGTGTACTCATAAATAACTTGAAAGAATTTTTTGTAAAAATTTTAAATCAAAAGACTTTAAAGTCTTAAAATATCTTTAGCAATGTGAAATATGTTTTAATTACATATTTATTCTAACTTACTCAGAATTACTTAGAGGCAAAGAGAAGCAAATTTTTGCTGACTCCCAGTTGACCATTGACTAGGAAATTCAGTTACCCTGTATATAAGTCCAGAAGGATCCCAAAAGAATCCGAGAATTACTTTATTTCATAAGGAAGTAACTCATGGCTTTGCACTGGCAGGTCCATAATTAAGTTTTGGTTTTGCAGGGTCCTGAGTATAACTCAGGTTGGCCTTAAACTTGAGGTATGCCTGTCTTAACTTCTGAGTGTTGGGATTACAGTGTACTCTGCCATACAATGTACCCTAGATGACCTGGAACTTGCTGTGACCCCCTAGGATTGCAAGTCTTAGTCGTGATCTGTAGCTGGGTCCAATTTCACACTTTGAGCAGATGAGATAACTTATTAAAGTGCTTACCAAGGGAGCTCAACAAAACCTGAGTTTGATTCCCAGGTCCAATGGTAGAGAGGACCAATTCTCAAGAGATTTTTCTATGACATCCATGAGCATGTATGTCATGTATGTATGTATTCACACTCAAAGCCATCATACACATATAGTAAATACATGTTTTTAATTATGCATTTGCAAATGCAATGTTCCTCAGCTCAGTTTTTCCTGAGAATATTTGATTTCCCATATCCCTGACTTGCTCTCTAACCAGTAGGAAGGAACAGGATATTTTGTATCCCTCCTCTGTAGGGATTTGACGTGTTAAATTACATCACCAATGACTACCCTCTATTGCTATCAAGTTGATTTAAAATAATACTGTATCTCAATAAGAGGCATTGTGTATAAGAAGTGGGAAAATCATTTCGTCAAGTTGGATTTTGCTCAGATTCCCAGTTTCCTTGGCATTATTGGAATTAGGTATCTTTAAAAAGAGTCAGACATGCTAGAAGCTTGGGAGATAAATTATTCTTGAGGTAACATGTGTGGCATTCAGAGGGAACGCTAGCCCCAGAGCCACGGAGCTAAGCCCCACCTGATTTATTTCACTGCAGGGACTTTAACTGCACTTCGGATGTGTTACCAAGGTTATGGTCACCCACTGATGCTATTTCTAGAAGAAGGAGGAGTAGTGACGGTCTGCAAAATTACCACTCAGGAGCCTGAGGACACGCTGGATTTTGATTTCTGCAGCACCAATGTTATGAATAAAATTATCCTGCAGTCCGAGGGACTCCGGGAAGCCTTTTCTGAGTTGGACATGACAGGTGATGTCCTACAGATCACCGTGTCTCCTGACAAGCCCTACTTCAGGTACGACAGTGCAATTACCCCTGATGTGGTCTGGCATGTACCCAACCTCCATGCAACATTGAGTTGCGTTGAGTTGAGGTTTTTTTTTTAACCCATTCTAGAATTTGCAGAAGCATTTGATTATTCCATAATTTTACAACCTCAAGATAGGAAACTTAAGACATACAAAGAGTAACCCAAAAGCATTTATAGCTGGAAGCTGATTCTCATAGTCTACAAACCAGTGGTATTTTAATTGCTGTCTGTGATGTACATGAGGTTCCATCTTAAGAAAAATTGGATTTCAACCTTTAAACAGCATGTACATGGTATCCGTTTTTCTTTTACAATAGTTCAGGATATAAAAGGAAGTAGGTATTTCTAATTTGCTGATAGTTTTTTTTTTTTTTTTTTTTACTTAGTAGCTATTGATGATCTAAGGTAAATATCTATCTTAACACTGGTGAGGGGAAAAATGTGAATCAGCAGAGAAAGAACAAAATTGCAAACCATTTAGAATACTACTCCATGCCCTGGCAATGGGCAAAGAGACACCTGGTTTGTGGTGCTGTTCTTATATCACTCAGGGCAGGCCTTTGTTCATCCTAGCTTGATGACTAGCTTGGTGGCCAAAGCTGTCTCATGCCTAGGGCACATAAAATCCTGAAGGAAAAAATAAAGAATAATAATACTCACAGGAACTTGGGAAACAGTTCTCAAGTACTTGGAGTATTAGAAACCATGGACCTCATTGAGTCAGGCATTTTTCAGCAGAAATACAATGTCAAAACTGTTCTGATATTTTGTCTCAGCAAAATTTCTGAGTGGTTTTTTTTTTTCAGAGCTAAATTAATTTTATAGAACTTAACATTTTTGAAGATTTGCAGAGAATATAAGTTGTAGGGTTTTGTTTTCTTTTGTTTTTGACTTAGGAACGGACAATTATGGGGAGCCCTCTCCTGTGATTAGTCAGATAAGACTTTTTTACTCATGATATACTAAAAGTTAACCAAAATGGAAAGCACTGACACCCAATCAATCCTTTAAATCAAGTATCAGAGGATCTTCTTCCACATCAGCTCTCAGAAGAAGTACCCAGATGGGCCCTGCGTCCCATTCCAGGATGGGAAACAATTTGACATGTGGAAGTGGCTGTGAATTGTTTTTACAGATATGTTAGAAGTTCACGTGGCGCTGGTGGGGTAGTTAGGTATGTGTGTGGTGCTGAGGAAATGAGCCTAGGCTGGAAATGGAGACCTGATGACAGTCATCCTGCATGAGAGCCGAGCAGAAGGAACTCAGAAGTTACACCAGAGCAGGGAGTATAGACTGACTGGGAACATGGAGGGTAGACCCCGAGCTTTAGGAAGATCTTCCAGGACTGATCACTGCTTGTCAGCATGCTTCTCCCATAGCAAATGCTTAGGCAGTTCTTGGAGACTAAACTCAGAACTGTGTACATTTGCTGACAGTACAAAGTTGGAAAGGCCATTAAACTTCTAAGATCAGTCTAACACAGAGAAACTCTGTAATAGTAAAGCACAATTTAAAGGCACAAATTGCATGTAAATGGTTCAGCTGTATAAGCTAGGAATGGACCTTACAATTCATTTAAACCAAGGCCTTCCATTATGCACAGTTCTCTGAAATATAGTTCTAGATTTAAAGATAAGGAAAGTTAACTGTTATTATCCAGCTGAACAGAGTACAAACTATATAATCTGATATGATGATTTCTTCAAAGCTGTAGAAAAGTTTCAGACTTTTAAGAGTATGCTCTTTCAGAGGACCCAAGTTTGATTCTTAGCACCATGTCAACCAGCTCACAACTGCCTGTAACTCCAGCTCCAAAGTGAAGTTCTGGAGAGTATGGACTCTCATACACAGACAGACAGACAGACACAGACAAACAGACAGACAGCCGACCGACCGACTGACCGACCAATAAAGGTAGAAAGTAAAAAGTTTTAAGCTTGTTATTAGATACTCTTTGCCCCTACAGCATCCTGTGGGAAACGTCATTATGATGCTTGATAAGGTGTCTATAGCTGTGAGTGGTGCTATCAGCTTGAGCTTGTTACATGGTGACAATGTTGTGTGTGGTCCTGTGTATGTCTGTATTTGCATGAATGTGCAGTTGCATGTGGTCTTATGTATACATACGAGGCCAGAAAAGGACATGGGGTGCTTTCCTCCATTGCCTTCCACCTTATTGCCTTGAATCACAAGCTCCCCGTTATGGCTAAGCACCTGCTACTGCGTTACGAGGACTGCTAATCTCCATCCCTGAGTGGTAGGGTTACAGGCATTCATGGTCATACCTGGCCTTTCATGTGAGATCTAGGATTTGAACTGAGGTCCTGAAGCTTGCAGTGCAAATGCACTTACCTGCTGGATAGAATCCCTATAACTTGGATTTTAATATGTCATTTCTTAAGGCAGTATGGATTCTGATATTGCTTATTATTGAATCTGTGAATAAATGAGTCACTTTCAACCTTAGGTTGTCTACTTTTGGAAATGCAGGAAACTCCCATCTTGACTATCCCAAAGATTCGGATTTGGTGGAAGCATTTCACTGTAATAAGACCCAGATCAACAGGTCAGTACTTACTATGAAGGTTACATTGTTGAGTACCAGATTTCCATATAAATACAAAACAGGTAATTTTTAATCTGTTAAATGCATCACATTAAAGAGAGTAGATGGTTGGACACTAGATTACTTGGGGATATTGCGTTGTAGTCTCAGGCCATAAAGCAAGAAGTCCAGCACCTTAGTTAAGAATTTGCTACTCAGTAGTTCCTGGCTAACGTTTGTCCTTTACTTTGTGGAATGCATTGCATTTAATGGATCCAAATAACACCTTTTCATTTACTCTCCCACAGATACAAACTTTCTTTACTGAAACCTTCTACAAAGGCATTAGCTTTATCTTGTAAAGTGTCTATTCGGACAGATAATCGAGGATTCCTCTCATTACAGTACATGATTAGAAATGAGGATGGGCAAATATGCTTTGTGGAATATTACTGCTGCCCTGATGAAGAAGTCCCTGAGTCTTGAATAATTCACTGTGAATATTTGTGTCTCTGTAGTTGGTGTTGTCACTCTGACTGTATAATCTTGATGATTTCATATTGGATTATATACAGAGATGCATGGAGAAGATAGGGCCAAGGTCCCATTCTGTAAATAGTGTTTATTTTGTGAATAAATTTTTCATGTGGCCAAAAATTATCTGGCTTATTGTACTGTCCTGTGATTAGCGTTCTTTTCTTCCTTTTAAAAAATGTGTTCAGTGTGTGTGTGTGTGGTGTGTGTGTGTGTGTGTGTGTGTGTGTGTGTGTGTGTGTGTGTGTTTGCCTATCTTGATGCCCTAGAACTAGAAGCACAGATGGTTTCAAGCCGCCATGTAGGTTCTGAGAACCAAAGCCTTTTCTCTGCAATGACGACTGCACCATATTCCCAGCATTCTCCTCTCCCATGATGACTGCGCCATATCCCCAGCATTCTCCTCTCCCCATGACTAGCTTCCCAACTTAGGGAATCAGTGAATCAAGATGGATAAATTATGGTTTTCCACTTCAGTAGACTTTTGTTTTTCGGTTTTTCAAGATGGTTTCTCTGTGTAATAGCCCTGGCTATCCTAGCTACCACCAGGCTGGCATCAAACTCAGAGGTCCCCGATCTCTGGATATGCACCACCATGCTGGATCTAACATAGACTATCTTAAGAATCTATACAAAGTTGGATGGAGTCATATCTGACGTGTTCTTTTATTTATATCTTAGTGTACATTCCAGACACTAGATCTTAAAGCTGAGTGGCTCACCATCATCACACCAATGTCAGAATCATCTAGAGACTTGGTGGTGGGGACAGCACTGTTTTTTATCAAACTTCCTCCAGAAAATTTAGATGTTTGCCAAAGTGTTGAACCACTGTTCGAGAGAATCTTCTTGATTTTGTAACATTCTAACATTCACCTGCATTGCCCCCCACCTCCAGGGACTCTTTGCATAACTGTTCTAGAACTTACTATGTAGACCAGGCTGGCCTCGAACTCAGAGACCCACCTGCCTCTGATTCCCGAGTACTGGGATTAAAGGTGTACTGCCCTGGCAGTTCCTTTCTGCAGTCTCACTGGTGTTCCAGGAACCGTCTTAGGTCTAATGCCCTCACACTCAGTACTCTCAGGACTCTTAGAGGACTCACAGGACCGTGTGGCACCTCGCTCTCCATCCCACTTTTTCCTTCACAGGAAAGGATTGACTTCCACATTGCCCACAAAAAATGAGCCATGTTTGTATTTTTCTGGGTAGTTTTATTTTTCTAAAATAGTTTTTGTGGCAACAGATTTTTTTTTGTCATTAACAAAATACAATACTAAAATCATAAGATTAGCCTTCTCAATAGAAAAAATACAAATCTAAAATTCTTTTCTGTGCTAGGTGATAACAATTGTAAACAGGCACTGATAGTTTGGGGCATGATATTTTATCATGGGAAAATGATGTCATTCTACTACAAGATTCATGCTCTCCCAACTCCGGACCGGCAAGTTCCGGGCTGAGGCCTGACAGACCTTACCCTGTACCTCAAGTCAGACCGCCCAAAGGAGCGCTCCCGGAAGCTGCCTGCCTGCAGGTGGCTTGAAAAGCTATGGCTGCCGCTGTGATGCTGTGTGCTGCGCGGGTTCTGGGAGCTGGATCCCAGGAACCTGCCAGGCACAGGTCAGACACACCCACCAGAGAGCTTCTTTGCTGTCCTTCTGGGAGCTCATCTCCATGAGAGCCGAACCTCTACGGAAGAAGAAGGTAGACCCTAGAAAGGATCAAGCAGCAAAGGATCACTTGAAAAAGAGAATCTGAAAACTGGAAAGAGCCACCCAAGAACTGGTTCCTATTGAAGATTTTATTACCCCTGTGAGGTTCTTGGATACATCAAGACAGCGACCTCAGGAGGTGCATTCTTTTGAGGAGAGTGAGCAGAGAGCTCTTCTGCTGAAGAGGTGGGCACTGTATAAGCAGCAGGAGCATAAGATGGAGAGGGACGCCATCAGAGCCATGCTGGAAGCCGAGCAGGAAGCCCTGGAACAGCTGAAACTTGAGTCTACAGAGCTCTATGCCGAAGCCATTAAGTGCAACACCAGCCTATTCCCCTTGGAGAAAGAAAGGGTACATTACACACCACCTGTCTCTAACTACCAGGCCCCTGAAGGCAGGTACAATGATCTCACCAAGGTGTACACACAAGGAGAATTCAAAAGATAGAACTGAAAACTGCTATCCTCAGAACATGCTGGCCCTAAGAGTCTGGACAAGCAATCTAAAGTCTACTTTTCACAGATAAGTCACCCCAGGAACAAATAAAGGGTAATCAAAAGTAAAAAAAAAAAAAAAAAAAGATTCACTTAGCATTCCTAAAATTATCTCTTCCAGTCATTATGACTCCTATCTCCAAATAAAAGAAGTGCCCAAGACTACTGATGGTTGAGAACAATTTGGTGATATCCACCAAAACCTATGGGTGCTTTTAGAATGCCCCACCCTAGAATAGCACACAGAGCAGCAGAGAAAGCTAGCTTAGCAATGAAGGTGACTAGGGGCCAGCTTAGTAGTGATGACTCGTGAGTGTCCCAGACAAGCTCAGTGTCCAGTGGCTACCAAGGAGGTAAATGTTTATGAACTGCAGTGAGAGTTTTGAGAAGGAAATGAATAAATTCACTATGTTTGAATATTTTCCTGTTTCTGTAAACACTAAGAATAGAACAACCTTAAAATATAATTACAAAAGGTAATCAGTTGTCAATTGAGGGGCTGCAGTTTTCCTTTATATTTAAGGAAAGCAATATTATAACACTTAGAATTTATCTAACTGCTTTCTATTAACTCCCCTGCCCCAACACACACAATACATAAAAGTTGGATACATATGTAGGTTGATGTCAAGGTGATAAATACATGATTGAACAGTAGAGAATGGGGCAGGGACAAAGTTTTTGTAAGGTGGGAGAGAGGAGGGAGGAGGGGGATCAAGATGAAGTCTACGGAGGAGGACAGTTGAGATTTAGGTGAACTAGACTGATTTTATCTTGTCTAGGTGGGCGGTTTAAATCTTTTATCAATTGGCAGTGAATTTATTGTGTAGATGAACTGTGGATTGAGAATTAAACATGTAAATCTAATTGCTAAATTACAAGTTTCTGGAACTTTGACTTTACTGGGCTAAAGAGGACAGTGTGTGAAAGAAATGGCTGAGAGGCAGCGGGAGCGTGCGGATCTGGTTCTGTTGCCTGAGCAGAGAGAGAGCGCACAGGGCCCACAGAATGAGATGTGCGTGTGCCAGGGGTGGTAACCACCGCCCAGAGGGACAGCACAGAGAGGGCAGCTAAAAGGGAGACAGCTTGTGGACCGCATGGCAGAGTAGCAGCCTGAGTAAGCAGATCCAGCTTGCAGGAACTGATAGAAAACGTTTCTCTTTTAATTGTCACCACAACATACATATGATTTGGGGGTTTTGCTCATTACTGTTTTATGTACTTAGAACAGTACCTAGGCATTCATTAATATGTGTTAAATGGGAGAATCTGCTTTGAGATTGCGTTACTTATGAAAACTTTTAAATTGGTATATTGATAGATTTAATTAAAGATAGGGATTTGTACATTTAAAACTATCTTTATAGGTACATACGGTTGGGGATTTATTTTTAATTATAGTGCAGGTGTATGTACTTGAGTGCAGCTCTCCACAGAGGACTCTGTGGGGCTGGGGACAGTCGTGAGGCGCCCTATGTGGGTGCTGAGCACCAAACTCAGGTCTTCTACAAGGGTATTACATGCTCTTAAGTACTGAGCTGCCTCTTCAGCCCCAAATCATTATAACATTGAGGTACTGATTCATTAAAGAATTTTTATGTATGTTTCCCTTGATTTAGGGATTGTTTTTTAAATGAGCTTACCTTTGTTTAACATCCAGTGAGAGACCACCCAGAGGAGTGCTTCCTCAGGCAGAGCTGGGGACACTTGGGGACCGACTAAACTTATATCACACACAGCCCATGGGTTTTATAAGTTTTAGTTTTGTGGTTTTGAAGTTTATATAATTTTCTTTTTGGAAAATTTTGCTTGCCACAAATAGGTAAATAGCCCTTTTCCCCCCTTTTCCCTTGTGTATTCCCCATTTTATGTTTCTACCTAGAGGTTGACTACTAAAAATAAGAGACTAAATAATTTCTTAAATTATATTTTTTATAAATCACAGGATTTCTGATGTAAGCTATCCCTGTAAGACATGGTTGCAATTGCCTGAAGGGGTGGGCTGTGCTGCTCTCAACAGATTGGAGCGGGGCTCTTTCAGAGCTATATGGAGAGCAACAAGGTGGCTCAGTGGGTTAAGCATTGCCTGTTCAGACCTGACGCCTTGCGTTCAGTCCTTAGGAAAGAAAAAGCTGGATGAGGTGGCATGGATCTGTTATCCCAGCACTCTAGGGCCAGATGGGAGGTGAACAGAATCAGCCCAGAGAAAGACCTGCCTCAAAAATGGGCAGAGGGATGGCCCGAACTCCTGAAAAGTCTGCGGACCTTCACACATGACCTACACTCAGTTTACTACAGTTTTTAATATATAGATAGACTCCTTCCCTTCCTGCTTTCACGTTTCCTGTTCCTCTTTACTGGAAATAAAAATTAGGGGATTGAGCACGTTCTGAGCTTGGTCTTCACTTTCCAGTGTTACTTTTAAACATGTCAGGTTATATGCACTTACGCATGCTCACAGATACTGCAGCACACTTCCCTCTAGGGGAATAGACAGTGCTGTAGTTAGGAACATTAGGAGTACTTGAACATGCAAATCTATTATGGAGAGGAGTTCTGATAACCTTTGAAATGCTTTCCTTGTGAAATTAATAGCTTATTGATTAATATGAGATAGTTATAGATGCCCTTGGTAGAGTTAAAGAGATTCAGGATTGTAAACTGACTAAATTAACTCAGAGAAGCTCCTTAGCCTTTCCTGAAAAAGAAGAATCTTGTTAGGGCTGTGCCCTGTCCCTTTAGGGATTGGTATAGAAGTTCGGTTCCTAAATAGTCTTCCTTCCCACTGTTCCTGTCCCAGAGGTTTTGGTTCCTGTTATTATCTGAGAGCTTTGGTTGCTGTTACTAACTGGGTTAGTAACTGTCTGGTCTCTGGTCAGGTGGAACTTTGATATGAAGGTTGGTTTGATGGCTCAAACCATAAGTACAGCTGAGCTTATGGACCGGTTGCAGAAACTTTGCTAAAGCTGCTTAAACGTCTCCATATGACACAATCCAATTTGGGCTTGGAGTTCTTCTAACTTGATATGGAGATATAAGAAAAAAATAGCCTAACCTTATACACCTGAAAACGCCAGTGTCTGTGGACTAATTCAAAAGAATAGTGTAGTTCAGGCCCATTAGCAATGGTATGCATTGGTCTACAGCCATACCACCCCAAACATACACAGTTTAGTCTGGGCTCAGAAGGTAGGCAGTTAGCCCTGGTTAGCACTTGGATGGCGAAAGGTCAAGAGTTTGATTGTATGATCCCACCTGCTGGCTCCCAGATGATTGAATTTAGAAGGCAGCTTGGTACTTACCCAGTTTTCCAAAGAGAATACAATTTCAAATTAGGTTACATTACACTCAACATTTCTACTGTTCCTGTGAGTTCACAAAGCATTGAAATTTTTAAGTTGGTGAAACTACTCTTTCCTGTAAACATACAGTTCCTACAATGGTATGTGTCTATATATTCCTCAAATCCATAAACTACTGTGTGGAAGGGGAAGCAACCCTTCCGATGCTACTTGAGTCAATCAGAACTTCTGGATGTGAGCAGAAGTTCCTCTCCAGGCAGGACTGAAATTAACAATGACAAGCCGAGGAACCAGTAGACAACCAATGACAAAAAGCAGAGTCAGGGCCGCACCTGGGGACTTTGATTCTGAGTGCCAGACTAAAGCATTCTGGGGGAAAGATGGCAGCCAGAGAAAGCCTACCAGTCTGTGGGCTAGCCTTCAGATCAAATGCTGCATGTGCTCTGGCCAAACACTGCTCAGGACTTCCTATCACTTGGGGATTGGATGATTATTGGATTTTGCAGGCTGAACAAGTTCCTTCTTGAATAAAGAACCAAAATGATCTGTAAATACTAATGGAAAGGGTACTTGGTAGTGAGACACTGAGTTTCCCAAAGACAAATTCTTTGAGTTCCATTAAGTCAATTAAGGGAACGGGCTGAAGGGAGACTTCTTCTTAAAGTTGTCTAAACTAATATGAATGTTCTGTCTTGCTTTTTTTTTTGCATACATGAAAAATAACATAAGTTTGTTGCAGTGATACTCCAGGCTAGCTAGCCTAGCATCTTTTACTTCCAGAAGATTCTCCTGTCTCTGCTCCTCATGTCACCCTAGGAGTGCTGGGGTTACAGATACATGCCAGCACATGCAGCCTTGTATTCTGCATGGCCTCGATGCTCGAACTTATGCATTCAGGCTTACACAGCTAGCACTTCTACCCACTGAGCGTCCTCCCAGCCCATCCTTTTCTAAAGATACTTAAACCCAGCTTGGGAAAGAAAGCATGAAAGGAAGCCCCATCTATAATCCAGGAATAACTACCAAGCTAACCTTAAACAAATCCCGTAAACTCTTTCTCCTATCCTTAGGCCATTTATAAAGTAAGGTCCTTTCTGATTCTAACATACAATCAGGCCAGGGCAGACTTCTCAGGAGACTCAAACATTACTCACAAAGCGGTTTCAGCAGCCTTAAACAGGCTGTGACTAAAACCATTTCCAAACAGTGTATTAGGATGTTCCTTGATAAACTGCTTAGTAAGTAAGGTATGAGACTCTGGTGCAGCTCTGGAGCCTGCTCTCAGCACGGGGTCGTGTTCAACCCACAGTAACGAGAAGGAGAAAGTCAAGACGTAACTGAGTCACAAGTAGAAGAAAGGAATGGGAGGTGATAGAGACCCCGCAACACTGACTAAACAATGCATCACTAACGGACTTTTTTTACCAGGTTATAGATCAAGATCCTGGTTTCTAACATCCCACCCACAAGATTGTGAGATGGAACTCTTTCCTCAAGAATCTTTAGAATCCTTAGTTTAAAAAAACAAACAAACAAACAAAACAAAACACTTCCACTCTGTTGCTGCCGTCAATGCTGATAAACAGACTTTGTGCTGTAGAATTTTGGCTAGCAACAAGGTTGTTTTTATTGTTGGCTATCTTGTGTAGAGTTTTCAGTCCCTGATAACATGAGGGAGACCTAGAAAGGAAGGAGAAAAGCATTTTTACTTTTGTTGGTTCTTCCCTCTGACGACAGCCGCTCCTTCCTCGACACCACATCACTGCCTTATCAGTATTGAAAGGCTGTGCTCATCCTGAGGCTAGGACAGTGTCATATGACTTCACATTACCACACTTAACCATGTTGAATGAGTGTTTAAACAAATCCGAAATAGGACTAGAGTCTTGGATTTGAACCAAAAGACCAAAGCTCTTCCCTGGACTTAGATGACAAAGTCTGGGCATTATAACTACCTGGGTTGCATTTAACCTCCCGCAGAGGAACACCTATCTAATTTATCCAATGGTACTTCAGGATTTTCAAATAATTTCAGATAGGCACAGAGATTCAAAACCCAAGCCGTAAGAGAGCTCACTTTACCTGTTTTCTGGTGACTAAGGCTTCTATGCCCCCATTTCACAGGGTGACTTCCTAGTCCTTGGAGATATGGAGTAATTATATTCCACAGGAATCTGATACACAATTTACAAGGAACTTGGAATTTTAAATGTACAATCTCACTAAAGACTATTTCATGCTCTGACTACTACCGGCCTACATAAGATACAGGAAGTTGGGGACTGGAGAGATGGCTCAGTGGTAAAAGCACTGACTGCTCTTCCAGAGGTCCTGAGTTCAATTCCCAGCAACCATCTGTAATGGTGGCTCACAACCATCTGTAATGGGATCTTGTGCTCTCTTCTGAAGACAGCTACAGTGTACTCATATGAATAATAAAAATAAGTCTTTAAAAAAAAACAAAAGGTACAGGAAGTTACCTGTGGCTTTAGTTACCTCAGCAGTAATAAGAGATAACTTTAGCAGAGGAAACGGGCACAGATTCAGTTCCGCTCAAGAGTCACACTAAATCAGAGGAGGGAAAAGATCTGAGAACTGACTGCTAGGAGAGTGAGTCAGCCAGCTACCACATGGTGGCAGGATTCCCCTGCCCAAAATCCTCTGTTATCAAGAACATTGGTTTGCACTAGTATAGTCGGTCTCTTTGTTGGGCTTTTGTTCATTTCTAACTGTGTTACAGTTTCTGTTTTCAGGGGTTCTAGATCCCGCCTGAAATGTTAACCAACAAAATGTTGTCCCCATGAGATTAGTGTTAGCTTTTCTGAGAAGCCAGCCCCTGCCCCATTTGCTTTAAGCATCAATGTCCTACCAAAAGATCATGAAGTCAGAGTAATAAAGATGGCTGCTAATTTACTACATGGATACTGGGGGTCAATGCTTGGCAAGCACTCCACTTGTTTCTCACAGCAATCCTGACATAAGTATATACTCATCTTTATGTTATAGACAAGAAAAATGGGATCAGATATAACTAGAAAGTATTAGTGTTTTGAATCCAGGCCTTTCTGTTGCCAGAGCTACACTGAAACTACACAGTGTTGCCAGCGCTGACCTCCCATAGGCAGATGCCTCCATGTTGACCATTAGAGCTACTACTCTTTTTTTTTTCAATTGTAAAATCTGTTTTTATTTTATTTTTTCTCCATCTTTATTAAATTGGGTATTTCTTATGTACATTTCAAATGTTATTCCCTTTCCCGGTTTCCAGGCTAACATCCCCCTAGCCCTTCCCTCTCCCCTTCTATGTCCCCATCCTCCCCTCCATTACCGCCCTTCCCCCAACAATCCTGTTCACTGGGGGTTCAGTCTTAGCAGGACCCAGGGCTTCCCCTTCCACTGGTCCTCTTACAAGGCTATTCATTGCTACCTATGCAGCTAGAGCCCAGGGTCAGTCCATGTATAGTCTTTGGGTAGTGGTTTAGTCCCTGGAAGCACTGGTTGGTTGGCATTGTTGTTCATATGGGGTCTCAAGCCCCTTCATTGAGCTACTACTCTTAACCACTGTGAATCATAAGGGATAATTAGGTCACCGGTACATGTTCAAGTCAACTCTCTATGATCAGGTAAATGGTTGACTGTTGACACAATTATTATCCTAAGACTTCATGCCCCAAAGAAGACCCCAAAGTCTTTACCAAACTATAAAATCATTCTTGAAGTCTCAGATCAATCGTGTCCTACACCTTTGATTTGAACGAGACCAACTTGGTCTATTGTGGTCCTAAGATAGTATAAAATTTCACTTGCTAAAATTTAAATCACTACTGTTCAGAACTTAGGTTCATAGAAACACAGCATTAAAAAATAACAGCTTTCTCTACAGATGTACATAGCAGATCTAGTATATTCCAAGTCCTGTGAGTTACTGCAGATAACCCACATCTCCTTGTTGACTGCTGTTTTTAAGCTGATTCCAACTACAGCTCTTTCTCCCTCCCCAGGTAGCCTGTGTGCATCTATGGGAGTCAACACTCCCTATTAGAAATGGCAGCAGAGCTGTGCAAGCGCTAAGTACTTACCATTCCTTGATTCCTTCCAGGCGTTGCCCTCCTTCATTCCGTTCTGTCTCTGCATACACTTTTCTTCTTTCCTGGAGTGGCTTCTTTTTTCCATCTGGATAAACTTGCCCTTTGGGAAACAGCTCAATGGTTACACCATGAAGGCTTTTCCAGGTCCTATAGCTACTGTCTCATTTTTATCCTCATCGCATAGCGGGCTCTCATTGGGAACTCACACTCGGTATTTTATTGTTTCTTTGAGCTCCTTCCTGCACCAAGGGCTACTCCCTTACCGTAAATGACTGTGGTTTATTTATGATGGTTACCTCTGACATCCAGTGAATGTGTTTTATTTATGTTGCTTATCTGTGACATCTATAGCTGTACCTGTTATTTAGGAGGCTCTTACCAGATGTTGAAGGCATGAATGAGACAAGTAGACTCTTGGAACAAGTCTCTCCAGAGGTAACTGCCCCAAGGCCCATTTCTACCCTACGTTCCTTCATCTTTCCTCTTCCAGCCTCACAGCCCAGGAGCAGATACTCTGTTGTATTTACCTGACCAAGAGGCTTGAGGAAGGACTCAATACAGATAGTGGACGTGAGCTATGAAACAGAATATAAAGATGATGCTTTCTCTAGATCTAATTACGTCATAGATTTTTTTTTTCCTTCCTGAGTGGTGAACAAGTGCACTAAAATACATTTGCTAGTAAAAGAGTAAATTCCAATGTGAAGTTCTACAGCTTCTAGTCTAACTCTATAGACATTCATTAAGATGTATTGTCTTTGAATTTGTTGTCTAGTGTTGTTTTGTGTCTTTTTGTTGTTTTTCTTACAAGGTTTCTTTTTATAATAAAGTTTTTTTTGTTTGGCTTGTTTTGGGTTGTGTGTGTGTGTGTGTGTGTGTGTGTGTGTGTGTGTGTGTGTGTGTGTGATGCTTTAGCCCTAACAGGTCAATGAACTTTGTGGTTTCTGGTTTCATTCTCTTTTTATAGAAAAAAAAAAAAAAAGATGGCTTTCTTTGCCCCCTCTGTTGTCACATGTAGCTTTAAAGTCCATCAGAAAAGCTATATCACTATAACTTCTCGGTTTGCAATTGTCCCGGAGATATCTGCAGTGATGAAAATGAAGCTGACACTCCATGCTTTCGTACTACCAATAAGGCTGGATTAAGAGATCCAACCAGGATCTATTAATGTCCTATGGCCTACCACATGCTGTGTGAAGTGCCACTCTCACTCTGCGTTGTTTCTACAGTACAGATACTGTCTGACTCCTCATTAAAGAAGGCTGAAACATAGGGTAACTTGTACATGGAAAGTGCTGGAACAAGATTTAAACAACGTCGTAACACTATGTCTAGTATGTGGTCTACATTCTTCTAGTTAGGACTCTCTTGTGACGGGGGTGGGGCACTTTGCAAGGTAATGCTCACTTTCTGATTATGGAACATGTCTAATTGAATGTTGGTCCAAACATTAATATCAAAAAGTTGTTCTACAAGTTCATACTAATGTTAGCAAATGGCGATGTCCTATTTGCCAGTAGGATGGCTTCTTAGTCAGCATTCTCTCCACATCTGGAATCTTTGTCCGACTTTGTCATCATCTCCAATCAGACACTCTCCAGGCCAGCAGGCTTTCCAAGCCGCTTTACTCACATTAGCTCGTTTACTTACAACGACCCTATGAACTGAGCATTCCGGGTTTATCCCTACCTCAGGGATGAGGAAACTGATAAGTGAGCTGTCCAAGACCATATGCTGACACACAATAGAGCTGGGCTGTAACAGCCACTGGCTACATCTCACCTCTACACTGAATTATCTCTTAACATTTATCTTTCCATCATCACAAATAAGATGCATGTTATAAATGCTAAAACAAAATCACAAAAATATAGAGCACAAAGTCTCCACACACAAATGACCCAGACATAATACTATTATGTTTAGTAATCACATATTTATAAAAACCAATATGTAGTTTTTTCTTATTCCTTCCAACATATCTGAGGTAAAACCCAGGGTTCTGAATGACCATGTTATAACATATACCACTTTTTTCTGGTTGGCATTTGAATTTGTCTACCATTTTTTTCTTATTGGAAACAAATCCTTAAAGAAGATGAAGACCAACATGCACAAAGCTTGAGTACAGATATCAAAAAAACAGATTTTGAACCATATTTCAGAGTCATGGGACACACACACTTAAACATTTTATCCACTTTTTTTCCCCTCAAAATACCAACAAAGGGTAGTATAACAGCCAGTCTTATCAACAGAATATGAAGAGGGCCGACTCGCTGCGACCTTGCTGACAGAACGAGGCTGGCAGGTATACTCTCCATTCTCACGAATCCTCGGCTAACACTTGCACTTGTTAACGCTACAGGAGGCTGGACACTGCCTGCTCACTGGTAGTCTGCATTCCCTTAACGTTTCATTGCAATAAGGTAGTTAGTGCTTTCTGGAAACTTTCTCCTCCCTCTTTGATTTCTTTTCTGATTTTTCTAAGGTCTCTTTTTGAGTCTCCTTCATCTAGATAATACAATGATAATGCTTGGTTTTGTTGCTAATATCAATGCTACTATTATTACTATTAACTGTTACTATTAATACTACCATTACTACTACTATTAACTACTAGTATAACTACTGCTGCTGGTGGTGGTACAATTAACTGCTACTGCCACTACAACAATTCCTGGAAGCTGTGTTTCCCACATATATTAAATGCCTAGCGAGAGTGTTTTTATTATGTCTTAGAGCTAGAGTGCGAAGTCCCACTGCACTTGTGCCCTGGTGCTCAGCACCTAAATCATGCTATAATCTCTCCAGACTAAGCGTGAACGGTCTCCAAAGCTCCTTCTAAGCCTCATTGTTCCACAGACACACATCTGTACGTTGGGTTCCATCTCGTAGGCTTCAGAATGTATCTCCCTGAGCTCTTGTTCCAAACCCCCAGCAGCTTACTAGACATTGCCAAGCGTGTGTACAGGGAACACCTCAAACACAGCATAAGTAACATGGAAATTATTATCTCCCAAGTCCCAGACAGCCTCCATGATGGGCTCCTCTGCCAGCACTGCTCAGTACGTCAGTCTATTTGTTAAGCTGGGGACTTCAAAGCCAACTTGAGTCTTGCCACTGACACACTTCACATCTAATTGCTTTCAAAGTTTGTCAACATAAATGACAGAATGCTTCTCAATATATTATCTATACCTTCCGTTAGCTTAGGTCCTTAAGAGTCTCAACATCTCTCTCTTAGGCTATTGGATCTGCCTGCTAAGTGTGCTCCTTACTTCTCCCTACTCGTCTTTCATATCCATCGCTATCAGAGTTAATCTCTGAAAGCTGATAACTAATCCTATCCTGTTCAAAATTTCTTTCATAGCTGCCTTCTCTATAAGTCTAGACACTCAGTATAGTTTATGAAAGTCTGGTGCTGAAATTTAGTGTCCAAACACATAGAAATAAACAAGTGAAAATACAGGCCAAGTTTATGGTAAAAAAGTCTGTCAAGTTGCAATATGGATCAAAAAAAAAAAAAAAAAAAAAAAAAAAAAAAAAAAAAAAAAAAAAAAAAGAAATATTTTTACAATATTTTTCCAGCAGAGGACTTCAACAGACTTCACCCCAGTTTTGTCCACAGCTTGGTATTATCCATGCACATTAAAGTATAACAACTCAAGACTTCTTGCTTTCCTGAGAAACACCAACTCGCCGGCTTCTTTTCTGTCTGCAGTTTTGGTCATCTACCTATGTTTGAAGACTCTCTACCCTTCCTGCGTGCAGTTTACACACATGGTTTTGGCCTCACAATTTATTCCTCGCTGTTTTTATGTATAATTCTATTAAAAACATACTTCAGAGCAATTTCAAACTGATTATGTGTATTTTTTTCTGAAAGGGAAGTTTCTTAAACACATCGAGTACTTCTCAGTACTTGAGCTTGATTTATGAATGATTAAACTGAAGTGCACCTGGGACTCAGGTAGAAACTTAACAACGTCCAAGTTTGTTTACAAAAACGAAGTTTTCTCTGCCTTTTTTTAAGCACTGAAATCTTACAGGATGCCTTTGTAACTGATGTTTTGCTCTGAAATTAGCTCCTGTTTCAAGCGGCCAGTTCTGCTCTAACTTGCAGAGCCTCCACAAGACAAGAACTCAGGCTGCTGGCCGTGACAGTCCAGTGAGTATTTCACTGCATTCCTGAAGGAGGTGTCGTAAAGCACACTAGAGCCCATTGGAACACAAGCCGAGTCCCAGGACATCTGGGACTGATTGTTCCAGTGAGAGGCTGAAGCAGAGAGAGTCATTCCTGCACTGATTTTGGACATCTGGGCTCTGGCAACTACCCCATGGCTTTGCTCAGCAGTTCTTGGGAAACGAGATATGGGCTTGTTTCAGAGAAAGAAAAACCTTTAATGATGCAACATCTACTCCAGCAGAGGACTTCAAAGGACTCTTCTTTTCCCCTTATATGGACTCTAGCTAGGTCTAGATCTCATTGTCTTAGCAGAAAGAGAGCAATTAGACTTACATTAAAATTCCAAGAGCCTTGTCTCTTCCTGTGCAAATTAACTCTAAAAACTCAGTTTTCAGTGTCTCCACATGTAAAATGGGTTCTAGAGTGTAACCTGCTGAAGAGGCCCCTCTATATGTGGATGGAAACCCCTTCAAAGCCAGATTCTTAGTGAAAGCAGGAATCTGAAATCTGATCAAGCACTTAAAGAAATGTAGACTCCCTGGCGTCTGCATTAGCTTCCACAAATATCCCCTAGTTTCTCTTCATTTTATGGCACTTGTCACCTTGAGGCTACTGAGAAAACATATTCACTCTATTTATCTTGTATTCTCTCTTTATAAAGTTAGAGATACATTTTACTAACACTTGGAGAATACATTGTTTTGGCCATCTTGTCTCCTACCCCTGTTCCTAGATCCACCAGGAATCTCACCCACCCAGCTAACTTTGTTTCCTCTTTTATCAAAGCCTTAGATTCCTGCTAATGGCTACATAATTTTACATGTATGCCTTCAAGTTGTACAGATCTTGAGCATGCTGTCATAAGCACTATGAGTTCATATGTACAGCTGCTGTATGCAGAGGACATCGTTTCCCTGTAGTCATCTAACCACCCCTGCCCCTTACAGTCTTTCTGCTCCCTCTTCCACAGTAATCCCTGAGCCCTGGGAAGAGGGAACCTGTGTGGATGCCTCCTTTAGTGCTGAGCACTTGACAGACACTTATTCTTTGAACCTTGACCAGTTGTGGGTCTCTTGTCTGTCTGTCTGTCTCCCCGCTCTGTGTGTGTGTGTGCGCGTGGGTGTGCGTGCGTGTGTGCGCACCATGGTATGCTCTGATAAGCATTGGAAGTTCAGAGGACAGCTTGTAGGAGTCTATTCTTTTCTCCCACCATGTGGGTCCCAGGGATCATATTTAGGTCTTCAGACATGGCAGCAGGTTCCCAGGTTCCCTTAACCTACTGTTAATCTCACTAGTTCTGAGGTTTCTCTTGTTTGGATACAAGCGAGGTAGAATTTTTGCCCCAACTTTGAAGAAAGAGCCTGTGTTTCTTCTCTGAAATTGCATGTTATTTTTGTTCCGTTTTGTTATTAATAATTTCAAAACATAAAAGGTGCTTTAAATGGATCAGAATGTCAAAATCTCAAACACAAAATATGGTAATTCTGACTAACAATTACCCCTACTTTCGATTATTCTGACTTGTCTTGAAAGTGAGAGGCCGTGAGTCTTCTATAAGGAAGGGGAGGGATGAGTATTTTGCTAACATTGATTTAGCACACGCTCTGCTGGGCACTGGGATATGCATGTATAGACAAGAATTCGCTTAAAAGTCATGACAACTCATGATACACTGAGACTTACCCATCAGTGATGAAGAAGCTGAAGCTCAAAAAGGGCAAATGATTTGCTCAGCTTCATGCACTTCCCAAGGATAAAATGGGTTAGAATCATAAATCTTACTCCAGGCATGAGTATTCCTTAGCCTACTCTGGATAGAAAACAGTAAGATGGCCATATATATGACTCATTTAAACATTATGGTTCATTATGTCTACTCTGAAGAAAAATAATTACTATCAGTATTGATATTTTATTATGATGTTGACAATAAGAGAACATTAAAAATTTAAGGCTTTCCTGAACCTGACAATTATTTATGGTCTCATTAATGCAGACATGAGAGGGAAGTGCCCACCCGTTGAGGGGAGTGTGATTATTATAGTGTTGCATAACCACAGACTAAGGGCACTAAGTACATTCTCAAAGACGAGAGATCTGGGAGCTGGAGTCCTGAGTTGTGAATCTGCTTTTAGAGTAGAAGCTAGATTTCTGCCTTCAGAAGCCAAGCTCTGACATTAGAGAGGCCTGTGGTAGATTCTAGCTCTGCTTCTTCCTGGGAAAACTTTGTGATTTTTTTAAATACCCAAAGAATCTAAGCTTCAGTTTTATCCTGAGAGAAAACATACGTACCAACTGTGGTTTCTGAATCAGAAATAGCATGTGTTAGAGAAATGAAAGATCAATATTCTAGTTTGTCATACTCTTTCTGTCTTGATGAAGAAATATGCTTTTATATACACACACTTGTAAGTGGGGCGCTTCTGTGAGGTTGGTCCTCTGTACCCCTAACCTGAATGTCATGGGAGGGCTGAGAACCCAATTCTCTGGCTGGAGGTAAGTAGACAATAGCTTTCTTCAGCACCCACCTCAGATGTGGCTGACTAAGACTGGTGTGACAGACCTGGCTGCAATTGTTCTTGCAGCTCATCTCTCCCACCTGCCTAAGCTGGTGAGTCTGCTGAGAGTGGACTAATGAGAATGACTTCTGGTGAATGAAATCAGCATCCTAACCTCACCCAATAATGATACCCTCTTTGTCAAAGAACTCTCTTTGAAACTCATACAGCCTTTAGGGTCATATTTACTTAGATCCACATTTCAAAGACTACAGATTAGAGGGAATCTTCAGAAGCTTGGTCTTTGTCCTGTCAAATGAGAGCTTCCTGTTGGGTAGTTGTGGAAGTTTAAATGAAACCCTTTCTAAGCAGGACCAAGCTCAATTGGAGGTTTTAGGACACACCTAACACTTTTTAATTCTCCTTTTCCTTAGAAGGGAACAATCCAAGGTCAATATCACATTGAGATGTACAGACATCAATGACATAAGAAAGGAGGAAAACGCAGCAGGTCTTTGCCAACCCTCTCTTTGCCTTAAACCTAAGCATTAAGGGGAATCTGGACATGCTAAATTGCCCCAAACACCTGCCCTATATTTAGAGATGTAGATATAGTCGACGAGAAACATAATTTTAAAGTATACATTTATTTGACTTTGTAAAAATCCCAATTTATACAATATTATGTTCATCATGCTGTCAGCAAAGACCTTGTCTTGCAGGATTTGGCTAAAATGTTCAGCACTGTGAGAGATATGCTTAATGTATTTGTAGATGTAACAGTATGTTGCATATTATTACAGTCAACTCCTATAATTCCAGATCCTGAGCTATTAAGAGATCAATTCATTATTCCCAGTATAGAATCTGAGAAAGTCCATAACTGAGGTAAGAGTTTTTGCCTTACTAGGTAAGTCACCCGTACCTGGCTGAATCAGAGACAGACATATTCATATAACCACAGTGGCGACATGGTTCATATCCATATGCAGAACTTACCTTTGCAATAGGGAAAGGAGGCTTTTAGTCTCTACGCTCTTAGTGTGCTCACTTCCATAGATGAGACTCTGAATCATTAGACACTGCAGGTGAAGTGAGAAATACAACAGGTTAAAGAGACTCGGTGCAAACACATCAATTGCAAACTGAGTCAGAAGCAGACTAGGGGACTTGGGGTGTCCTGAGTCTGTTGGTTCCTTCCAAAGAGCAAATCAGCATGCACTGAGGGCTCTAGTTACGTTGTGTTTGCTCCGTGTGATTTATACGAAATCCAGTTTACTGCACCTGTTGCTACAGACAACCAAAGCAATGAGACCCCGAATTGAGGAAATCCCCCCTTAAGACATGGCAACAGCAATGATTTCTGTCAGGACCTTTGAAATAAATCAAAGTAAATAAACAATCAAAGTCCACACGTGCCTCTCAAAGCTGCCTTCTGTTCTGATGCTGACCACTTTACTCTTAGTCAGGTTTCTTGAAAGTCTATTGCTGATAATCTTCATCTCAAACAGCCTATAGAAAGTATACAGAATGCATGAACGGATTTTCAAGACATGGGTAACAAAGGGCTGTGATTGTCCCAAAGAGAGAAAGCAGGTGTGGTAAACAACATGAATGGCCCAGGCTACCACTCTGAGTTTCTGGGCCACCACACAGAAGAGACAGGATCATGCTCACCAGAATCTATCATAGTGCTGAAAGCACTTATTGATATAGTAACATATACTTAGAGAAGAGCAATAGAGAGGAGACACCTTCACAGAAAAACTGTGGAGATCTGCAGTGGGTTCCCCTCAAGTAGCAAAGGCTAGCCCATGAATGAGAAGCAAGTGCAGAAAGCACAGGAATGAATCATCTGGAGGAAAGGATGCTGGACAGAGTACATAGCATTTATGCCAGGTCAAGCTAGAACCGTTGACTAAACAGTGTCCAGTCCCATGTAGGATCAGGCAAGACATGGGTCAAGTTGTTTATAACTAGATTAGCTAGAATGAATTTCAAAAATAGTTATAAGAGTATGAATGAGATACTATATCCAATAAGATCTAGTGTTAGCACCTCAGCGCTCAGGAGGTCCCAGGGCTCAGGAGGCAGAGGCAAGTAGAGCTCTGATCTTAAGAATTGCTTGATCTACAGAGTGAGTTCCAAAATGTCCAGAGCTACACAGAAACCTTGTCTCAGAAAGAAAGAAAGAAAGAAAGAAAGAAAGAAAGAAAGAAAGAAAGAAAGAAAGGAAAGGAAAGGAAAGGAAAGGAAAGGAAAGGAAAGGAAAGGAAAGGAAAGGAAAGGAAAGGAAAGGAAAGAAATCTATAGTGTCTGGTATCCAGACAAAAGTTACTCACTTGGCTTGAAAAACAAACACTAATTAGTAAGCCCCACAATGATAAAAAGCAACCAATCACAAGCCAGTCAAGAAGTGAGGCATAGTGGCATGGACCTATAGGATATGAGCCCTCAGGAGGCTGAAGCAAGAAGGATCATGATCCCTTAAGCCTAAGAACAATCTGAGCCTAGTCAGACCCTCTCACAAAAAATATGCTGAAGTACATTAAAGCTATCATTAGTGCCACTGGAACTGTATTCTGTGTGCCTGTCTCCCTTTCTTTCTTCTTCCTTCTTTTCT
This sequence comes from Rattus rattus, assembly GCF_011064425.1. Lineage (NCBI taxonomy): Eukaryota > Metazoa > Chordata > Mammalia > Rodentia > Muridae > Rattus > Rattus rattus. Next base: position 170,224,563 of record NC_046156.1, on the reverse strand, counting down.
TCTCCTTCCCCTCTCTCTTATTTGTGAGTGTGTTAAGGTTAAGAAGAGACATGAACAAGTACATATATATAGAAAGAGATGCTCCCCCTCCCCCCAAAAAACCCTCTGGAGAAAAAGATGTCTGACATGAAAATAAATTGTAAAGGATTAGATTTTTTTAAATCAGTGAACTTGAGAACTGGATGACACAGAAATAAAACTGTCTACATAGCGACTAGCCACTGGTCATCTCAGAACAGACAGAATAATAATTCCATACGATTCACCACCTACTTCTATTAAAAATTCTCATCAACTCAGAAGGAAAAAGAAACATCTTCAACATAATACAGTATCTGAAAACCTCTCCAGCTGACATCACCTCAAGTGATGAAAGCCTACCTCAATTTTTTCACAAGGTTTGGGATTAGACAGAGGTGTCTGTTCCCATGGCACCTACGTGACATGGCTTTCGTATTATAACCAGTGTGGCAAAATGAGAAAAAGGAATAGAAACGGTCTGACTTGGATAAAAGATAGAGCATTTATTAGCACATGATATGACTATCTCTGTAGAAATTCTGGCAGAATCTACAAAACAGCCCTGGAGCTAACAAGTTTAGTAAATATATCAAGGTCATGGGACGCAAGATTATACAAAGCCCAAATCAATTGTGTGTCCATATGCCAGCACAATCAGAAAGTGAAGCTCAGAAGTAACATATTTTAAACACAATAAAAGATGCAAAAACCAGATAAATATGAGAAAATATTCCAAGCCTTATACGTTGGAAACTACAAAATATAACTGCGATAAATTATACTTTATGTTAACTCTGTGCTCCATGTTCATGAGAGAGATAACAAATAGTAAACTATCAATTTTGTACAAACGAATCTCGGCTTCTATTCAAGCTCACTCAAAAGCCCAGCAAGCTGTAAAATACGAAATGATGTGGTGGCTGCAAAATGTCTCTGGCCATGTACAAAACTCAGAATATCGTCCACAGATTTCATGAACGAAAACTCCCCAGTTTGAAGCCTTGTTCAAAGCTACACTATTCAATACACATTGGCATATAGACACATGAATCGGTGGAGCAGAAGAATCTGAACACACGTGCACACACACAGAGAGAAATCTTTATTAAATTTACTAGCCTGCAAAGTGCTGGATTTTCATTTCCATGCACATTTATTATTTTACTCTGTTCTTTCTTGCCCAAACCCTTTTGCCCACACTAATGACTCTTCCTTATCCCAGTCCTCCTCTACCTCTCATGGCACAGGGATTCTGTGACCTCTCCTGTGCCTCCTTCCCCCTTCCCTTTACACATAGAGTTATTTTTCTACTTTTATGTCCTACACACATGTGCCCTCGCACGCACGCGTGTATACACACACACACACACACACACACACACACACACACACACACAACTCCAGTTTCAACATACGAGAGAAAAACATGAACTTGTCTTTCCTCAATAAAACCCCACTGTGTTCACATGTCCTATTTCCTTTATATGTTAGGGCGGGAAGTGACTGAAAGTTTTTCAACCCACACCCAAGTTCCTGAAGTAATGACTTTGAGAATTAATTATGAATAAAAGCCAAAAGCTTTGACTCATTCCCTTACTAGCTCGTAACTTAATTATCTCATTTATTTTATTCTAAGTCCTGCCATGTGGTTGGTTACCTCTGCACAGTATCATATCTCCATCTCCTTCAGTGTTCTGGGTGAAACTCCTTCCAGAGTCTGACTCTATCCCTGAAATCTCTCTCCCCTCTAGAACTCCCATCTCCTATTTCCTGCGTCAGCTCACTGGCCAATCAACTCTATTGACAGGTGATGCCTCTGTCCCTTGCACTCTGTCTACAGGTGGGTATCTACTATGGTTCCATAGCAAATACAGTCAGGAATGCTGTGGTCTTTACTATTTCTTGCATCCTGCTGTTTCGGGGTTTGTCTTGTCTTGTTTTTCTAAGGCCTTGAGGTACATTAAGTTATTTGAGACATCAATGAGCTTTGATGTAAGCACTCAGAGCTATGAATTTTCCTTAGAGCTCCCTCAGCTGTGTCTTGTGGGTCTAGTTTCCTTGTTGTGAAGGGAAGCATACAATTCCCAGCTTCTTGCCTCAGGCGCATTTTTTCAGATCTCTCTGCTTCCTGTTTTGCTCTCTATTCTCATTGCAAATCTGGTACTAAACACACTGCCGTCTGATGCTATGCAATCCGGAGCCCTTTGAATGGGTGCCTCAGTGCTGGAGAAAGCTAGCCTGAAAGGAGAGGCAGCTGTAACCCTCAAGGCCAATCTCCAGTGACTCACTTCCGCCAGCCAGGGAGCATGACTGGCAAAGTTCACACCCTTCTTAAATTGTGTCATGAGATGAGGACCACGTGTCCAAAGCATGAGTTTGTGGGGACGTTCTAGATTTGAACTGTCAGGCCCTTGCAATGGGTACATTGATTCTTCATTTTCAGAAAGGTTGCCGTGTGATCTCTTTGATTACTTTGGCTATTAGTGACTCTGACTTGTTCCTTGGAAACTCACACAGTCCTTACATGTCTTTCTTACCTGTCACATATCAACCGCTTTCTCTTTTCAAACTATGACCTGCTAGAGGAGCTATTCTAATCATCATATAAATCATCTCAAATCAGCACGATGTTAAAATGGCTTCTGTGCTACTGAAAAACAAAGGACAGCGAAGAGAACGAATTCTAGACACAGCTCGGACCCTCGGAACAGGTGATCCGCACAGTTCAGGAATCTGACTTTGTTTCGTTCATGGATTGTGTCTCAGTTCTAGATCTGAGGAACAGGGCTCAGTCCCGGTGCCCTCAGGACTCCTCATGCCCATCGCGTTCACTGTGGCCCTGAGTTCCACTGGTTCGCTGCTTCCTTTCAGCCCCTTTCTCTCGTCCTCTGGGCCTTTCCCATCTCATCTTTTGGCCTCAAATCATCTTTTCAATGGATGCTTTTCTGTCTCTGTAGGTTCTGAGTTCACGTTCTCCTTGAAGTCCTTCTGTTTCTTTAAATAATTTGCAGGTTTTCCTTTACTCTAAATTTTCAAAAGGAGGACCCCTTTCTCCCATTGCTCACTCTTCTCTATGCGTGTTAACCTGAAATGAGCTTAGATATCTTTGTAGACCTGATATTGCCAAAGCACGTATGTGGACTGGTTCTGATTTTGCCTCTGGGCATTTCAGTATGAATTGATGCTAATTATGAGCAAACAGGTTTTATGTACAGACAATTGCTTGGCTCACTGAGTCTTTTTCTGTTTGCTTCATTCTGGGACCAGGTCTCACTATGTTTCTCTGGCTGTTCTGGAACTGTAAACACCAGACTGGCCTCAAACTCACAGAGATCTGCCTGCCTGTGCTTCCCAAGTCAGGGGCCAGAGGAGTGTGCCACCATGCCTGGGTTGGCTCACTGAGTCTTTAGCTTTTCGTTGTGTTGGCACCTTAGAAGGAAAAGAAGCGATGTGAGGGCTCTTCTTTGTCACCCTGGAATTAACTAAAACCCAAGAAGCTGGAGGCACCTGGGAGGGACCTTTCTTTTCTCCCCTCTTCTCCTTCCCTCCTTCCGTCCTTCCGTCCCTAAGTCATTTGAAGTGGGAAGCTCACCTTTAACTAGGTATCTCCGATGGAAAGCATGTTTGCCCTCGCTGTCAATGGCAACCCCACTCCTTCCCTACCTTTAGAGCCAACTTCTTCAGGATCCCAGCATAAACCAAAACCAGATGACACATCCAGCCTCATGAGCTCAGCAATTACTGGATTCTTGGACCTTACAGTCAGAGCCAGCCATCGTTGGATTAGCTGGAGGTGTGACCCACTCTAATAAATCCCTTTGTGTGTGTGTGTGTGTGTGTGTGTGTACATTCTATCAGTCCTGTTCCTCTAGAGAACCCTAATACACACACACACACACACACACACACACATACACACCATTGCCCATATTCTGCTTATAATAATCCCTTGAAGAAAATGTAATGAACTTGTCTTTCTTTGCTCACCTTCCTCAGTAGTGCAATCGCTTCTCTGAGTTCTCCTTTGGCAAAACAGATGCTGCCCATGTTATAAAAGGTTTCAGCTACTTTTTTGCCACAGTCCCCAAAGGTGCAAGAATTCAACGTAGACTTTAGCAGTCTGTAAGCCTCCTAGGGGAAAGACATTAGAAATACAATCAACCTTGGCAGTCGTGGACCTTGAACAAATGAAAAAGACGGATGGGAATGTGAGAGACACAGCCAGAATACAGCAAATACACCCAGCACCAAAAGACACATGGTCACAAGCAGGGAGTCAGACTATACATGGACTGTGACCTCATAGGTAGCAATGAATATCCTAGTAAAGCACCAGTGGAAGGGAAGCCCTGGGTCCTGCTACTGAACCCTATGAATTAATGTTGGGAGAGGGCAGCAATGGGGGAGGGGTGGAACAATTGTCACCACTGTACTTACTTTTAAACAGACCCAATTTAATAAAAAATGGAAGAAAAAAAATAAAATAAAATGGAAGAGGCCAGGATGTGGACAATCTTCATGGAGGGGAGGGGAGGGAGGGAGGGAGAGAGAGAGAGAGGGAGAGAGAGGGAGGGAGAAAAAAAAAGACACAGTCACAAGCAAAGCTAAGTACTCCTCTATGAATTTGTCATGGTCACCCTTACTTGCCTTTACAGACACAGTGTCAGAATTCCACACCATAAGTTTCTTTCTTCCACTTTTCAAACTTTCAGAAAAGCCAGAGACTAGTAGACTCAACACTCATAAAGCTTTTACCTAAATTCACAAGAGATTGCCACTTCCCCACATGCATTTTATCATTCTATTTGGTAAATATGTCTATGAATATGAGTACATATGCATACATTTTTATTGAAACTAAGATATAGACACAGAGAAACTTTACTGCTAACTATCAAAGTCCATGTCTTCTCAGAGCAAGGCTATTCTGTATAACCTTCTCTGTATTGTCACTCTCAATGTCACATGGCTACAATTCTATTAACCTAACTACTAACTTTTTCAGTACTAGTTACAGTTTTAAAAGTAGAGTGTGGTCAAGTATTGTATTTTGCATTTTTAGTTTTCTAATTCTTTCTTCATCATAACAGGTCCTCCCCTGCCCCTTTCTGTTTGACAGCATTGACCACTCGTCTTTCTGTACAATGCTCACCCTGATCAACTCACACCATGGCAAAATGTTCAGTGCAAATCACCATAAACTGTTCACCATGCCAATTACCTTCATTTGCCTTCCAGTATATCGTCTTCTATAAAGATATATAATTTACTTCTTAAGTTAGCTTATAAAGTAGCGGGTGTCCATGAGATCTGTATACATCTCTCACTTAGATTAATTCTATACACACACTGGAGGCCTACACACCTTCTGACTATACAACCCCTTACTCCCCAGGACTCTCCCATCCAAAGTATTCCATTGTCTTTCCTACCTCCTTCCTTTGAAGCACCCAGCCCCCACAGTCATGGCTTCCTTTCCCATTTCCTATCCTTTATTCATGTTTACTCCACCTGGATACACATTCTCCCGTTTGTTTTGAAGCTGGGTTTCATTATGTAGCTATTTGTGACTGGCCTGAAACTTGCTGTGTAGGCCAGGCTAGCTCCACAGAGCTCCGCTTTTCGCTACCCCAAAGTGCTGGGATTAGAGGCTTTTGCCACCAAGCTCGGCCTGAATATGAACATGTATCAGACGTTAGGATCCACATATGGAAAGGGACATTTGGTGTTTGTCCTGAACCTGGGCTACTTCCTAGTATAGTGGCTCTCAACCTTTCTAGTACTTCGATCCTTTAATACAGTTCTGTGTGTCGTGGTGACCCCCAACCATAAAGTTATCTCATTGCTACTTCACAAAGGGAATTTTGCTACTGTTAACACAGTAATGTAAATATCTGTGCTTTCCAGTGGTTCTAGGTAACCCCTGGGAAACCGCCATTCAACCCCCGCCCCCAGGGACTTAAGAGCCACAGGTTGAGAACCACTGTCCTAGTACAATACTTTCCAGTTCCATCCCTTCCCGAAACCTCTTTACGGGCTAATGAAATGTCACTGCACTTAAATATCACAAGTCCATTATCCACTCCTCACTCGATGGACATCCAGGCTGACTGCCTCCTTGCTATTGTGAGAAAACAAACAAAGTCCATAAACGCAGATGTGCAAGTATCTGTGGCAGGACAGACAGCCCTTCCTGTGTGTGCCCAGAAGTGGAATAACTTTTCTGAGAGGCTGCTTCACTGATTTCCACCAACAGTAGATGATGGCCTCTCCTCGGCACTTCACTTTCAGCATTTGCTGCCGTTCGTCTTCTTGGTGTTAGCCATTCTTAGTCAGGTGAGATGGTGTCCTCCACATGCCTTGCCTCAGCAGGGGCCTTGCCTCAGCACGTGCATCCGATCAGCCAGAGTCCTTGGCAGTGTCAAGAAATGGCAGCGCACCACCAGAAGTGTTTTGGTGTGGTTCTCTTATGGCGTCCTGACAAATGCAGCTCAAGGACGCAGTGCATGTCGTTAGCAAAGAACCCTTCGTCATGGGTCCTTTCTCGTGTTTGCTTTAGCAGAACATTTTCTCTACTGTGTCTGCTTCAGCAAAAACCTTCCTTCACCAGTCGACCTTAGCCTTTCACACCTGTGTCCACTTTAACGAAATGTTCCTTCACGTGTTTGCCCCAGCAAAACACCATCCAAGCGACTTTCCAAAGAAACCTTAAGTTTCCATTCAAAACATAGCTTTCATATTTCAATAGTTTTGAGAATTTTTAAGTGAGTCTGCTGCATTTACCTTATTTCTACCCTTCATTTTCTTCTCTCCAACTTCTGCCATGTACCCCCGCCCCCATACACACACATCCCCTCTCAAGTCCATGACCTCTTCCATATGTATACGGGTTTAGAGTCTCACCACGTGGGCTTGACAACATGTTAGGGGGTTCATGCCTGAGGAAGACTTGATTCTCCCTCCCTCGTCAGCCACCGACTGCCTTGAAGTGCTTCATCTGAGTGGCACGTTGTGAACGTTTGCCCAGTTGGTATGCGGACGGGCATGGTCTTGTGCAGGTTTTATTGTTGAGAGTTCATGAGTGCGGCACACAGGTTCTGTCCAGAGAAAACCAACTCACAACATCTGCCATGAGCCTAGTCCTCTGGTTCTTACAATATCTCCTCTCCTACAAGACTCCCTGAGCCTGAGGGATGAATGTTGATGAAGAGTAGATGTCTAAGGATGTCCCACTGCTTTTTTAGAAGACAATGCCAAAATACAGGAATCCTAAAACTCTATACCTTTGTATTTTTCAGAATAGAAAGGCATAAATATGATTAAAAGATTTCTCTATTTTCTAAATATTCAAAAATATATTACCTACGTGGCTAAATTTATTTCTAAGTGTGTCCTCTTATTTTTACCCATGTAATGGGCTTATTTTTAATTATTTAATTTCTTGCTTTTCAGATTTTTTGTTAATAGTGCTCAGATACAAAACATTTTTTGTATTTGCCTTTTAAAAATTAAAAAAATTAAATTGGTTGAAGTTTTAACACACACTTAGTTTTAAGTGTGTGTGTGTGTGTGTGTGTGTGTGTGTGTGTGTACATATGTGTATGTGTGGGGAGAGGAGAGAGATCTTTAGGACTTTTATGTAACGTTTTATCCTTCTGAAGAGGTAACACAGCCTACTTTATAGTTTAAATATTGTTTGTTTTTCTAGCCTCTCACTTTGGCTCATACTTTTGTTCAAAGTTAAAAGGACACATGGCCTTAAGATTGAACATTCTCACCTTGATCTTTATTCTATGAGATGCAAAGAAAAAACTTGTAGTTTTCCCTCACAGAGTATGTTATTAGCATGGGTTATTAGCATATGTAGCCTTTACTAGGTTGCAGTAACCTCCTTCTCTTCTACTCTGTTTAAGACATGAGCAAGTCGTATGCATTTCTGTTCTGGTACTCTACAATGAACCTAGAGCTCATACCAAACTTGGGGCACGGTAAAGAACTCCCTTTTAAAGCAAAAGATGTGTGATAAGATTAAGCAACGTCATGAACTAGTTATTGAGCACCCACTATATGCTAAGTAGCTAATAGTAATTTCACACACTGGGTGCACGGCAGCTAACAAAGCAGATGCCGATTCCTGCCCACATGATGCTTTTTCCTGAATGGCACAGCAATCATTCAAAGTTCTGCTTTATAATAGATTAGAAATAACCTGGACTCAACTCCTCTTTTCGTCTTTTCCCAAGAGCTTGTTATTTCATAAAGCACCTGATTTTAGGAGAGGAGGGCTTTTGTAATTTTATTATGAACAGGATCATGATGTTCTTTGCACCATCATATCACAAGAATAAGCAATTAAAGGCTGGAGCACTCATCTTTAAAAGGAAAATTACAGACTTGGGATTATTCTATGGCAGTGAGATTCAAAATTAGCCTTCCGAGCCCTCAGAAAATGTCATAAGTCACTGTGTTTCTTTGGTTTTTACAAAATACTAGTTGATAAAGATATCACAAGTTATAAAAGTCCCTCTGTGTGGCATAAAAGAAGCTTTCATTAATGAAAGGAAATACATTCCTAACTCTATGCTTATAAATCCACTCTTCAACTAGTTGTCAAATGGCCAATGAAACCATGCCAAGTCCATCCAACTTTCCTACTTGCCTGAGGAAGTACAAGGTTGGTTTGGTCAGCTCAAAGTTATATAGACTCTCATAACACACAAAGGTCAACACTGTGTTTAAATACATAAAGCTCAGGTCATAACTTCTTGAGCAATGACTTAGACTAATGGGATCACTAGGTAAAATGTTATATCAACTTGATACAAGCTGGAGAGGAGAGAACCTCAGTTGAGGAAAATACATCTATATATCAGCTGTAGGTCATTTTAATAGGGGTTACTGTGAGAGGGCACAGACCGTTGTGGGTGGTGCCACCCCTGTCCTGGTGGTCTTGGGTGCGATAATAAAGTAGGCTGAGCAAGCCATGAGGAGTTGCACTCCCCCATGACCTCTGCTTCACTTCCTGCTTCCAGGTTCCTGTCCACTTAGGTTTCTGCACTAACCTCCCTCAGAGATGTGCTGTGGTGTGGAAATTTAAGCTGAAATAAACCCTTTCTTCCCAGTGCTGTTTATGGTCTTGATGTTTCACCACAGCTATAGAAATCATAGGTATGATGGCATCTAAAGCATTTTATATAATGTTTTAAATGAGAAGACAAAATTCTGGTAAGTAAGAGATGAAGGTCAGACTGAAAAGGACATTAGTATTTAGAGCCAAAGGTAGCAGTGGCTAGTTCTGCCTCAAATTAATAAGTTTATAAAGGTGAGGTCTGAGCTGTTGCAGTAAATATTATTTGTGGGTTTCTACCCCCACCTTAGATCATTTAGTTCCCAAATAAAAGACACAAAATCTTTATCTTTATAATAAACCTTAAAGCATTAGAGATGAGCAGATATCAACCATCTGTGCTATTCTGTTTATTTCCCTGTTAATAATCCCAAGATATCGCTTTCCATGTTCTGCCTAGGCCACTCTTACTTCAATGTGCTGGCTCTCATGGCCATGCAGTCCTGATCCACCCACCCCATGACTCCTTCTTCTTTCCTCCTCCTCTGCTAGTGTTCTGCCTCAGACCTCCAGCCCTGCAAACTGAACCCTCCCCTGCCCCTCTCCTCCTCAACTACAGCCTGTAGGCATCTTTGTTAAACCAATAGTTTTAAATAAGGAGCAAGGTTTGCACAATCAAAGCTGGCATATGTGAGAATTCACTCTTCTTAAGGTAACTAGTCCTTGGGATACAGAATTTAGCATTACAGTTCATAACAACAGACCAAACCTCAACACTGCGCTGAAAGTGTTCTGGATTTAAAGGACTTCATGTACAGTGACAAAAGCAAATTATTTTATTGATATCATAAGCAACAGCAACCTCATGTGTTCTACCCAGTTTAATCTGAGACTTCTGTGAGCTCTTGTTTCTGAGCTGTGAACCAAAAACAGGCCATCTATAACTAACGAGCAAAGTAGGGTCATGTTTATGGCTTGATGACATTTACCTGTTTTTCGCCATTTTGGATGAGCCATGTACAAAAATCTTCAATGGTGGTAAGAGTTTCATAGTGTTCTGAGCCCAGGGTTTGGTATGTAGTAATACTTCTTATAAAATATATCTCAACTGCATCTAGAAAAATGGAAAGCATTATTTAAAGCAAACTTCAAGCCTTCACAAATGCCTATTATCAGCTTGGGTTCCATTGGCATTTTCATAGATGTAGTCTAGGCCTACTCCTGTTCCAGGCTTCACAAAGATCCTCAGAAAGTCCAAGACGGGATTGGATAGAATCAGATGGTATTCTCATGATGAAATGCATGCATGCATTTGAAGTAGGGAGAAAGGTTTCTGTCCAAATAGTCATATTATTCCAAAGGCCAAAATAATTACCATATTAGACTTCCAGAAACATTGAAAGACTATATATAATTTTAGCTATGAAAGACTAAAACTCTGATAGAGATTTTGTGTGTTTAACACACATTGTATGTATTTTTATATATTTAATATATATACATAATTATACATGTATGTATACAGAGATATGATTTGGCAAGTTTTACTGTTTAAAACGTGCTGTTATAGCCAGAATATGGTAGCTCACTTCTATAATTCTAGCACTTAATGGACTAAGGCAGGAAACATTGCCATGTGTTTGAGGCCAGCCTGGACTCTATAAGGAATTCCAGGCCATACATTTTAGGGTTACAAATGGAGATGCTGTCTCAAACAAGTGGCTTGTGGGGTTTTTTTTTTTCACCTGCCAGTAATGTCGCCTGCTGATGAACTGGCTCAACAAATTCAAGCCTGGATTAGAAACTGTTTACACAACAGTTGTGGGTCAGTCATCCATCTTGTCTTTCTTTAAACTAGTTAACCTTAAATTAAGGAATCCACTTTCTGAGAAAAATTCAACCATCCTCCTTTGGGCCCTCCTTGCTATTTGTTTTTGTTGTTGTTGTTATTTTGTTTTTAAAGATTTATTTATTTTATGTATGTGAGTACACTGTCGCTGTCTTCAAACACACCAGAAGAGGGCATTAGATCCCATTACTCACGGTTGTGAGTTACCATGTGGTTGCTGAGATTTGAACTCAGGACCTCTGGAAGAGCAGTCAGTGCTCTTAACCACTGAGCCATCTCTCCAGCCCATTATTTGGGTGTTTTAGGTCTGTTGATTATAAGATGGTTATCGTGTACTTTATGATTACCAGCCACTTATGAGTACATACTATGCATGTTCTTTTTGGTCTAGGTTACCTCAGGATATTTTCTAATTCCATCCATTGATTGGCCTGCAGAGGTGGATGGAAGGAGGGAACTGGGTGAGAGAGGGGATGTCCCAGGGTGGGGTGGTAACCAAGGGGGGGGGCTTCTCCTTCTCTAAGGAGAAGTGGAGGGGGTAATGGTGGGAGGGGCTTGTGAGGCTGAGACTGGGAGGAGGGGAGGGGGCCTGGGATTGGGATATAAAGTGAATAAAAAGTTTATGGATAGAAAAAAAAGAACCTTGCTCTGATGATTGATTTTAAGGTAGAAGGAGGCTTTTATCATCAAGCAGGAGTTTCACTGGAAGGTTTTTCATACATACCTTTTGTGGATTAAGGAAATTGTTCCCCTTTATTATGAGTGGGTATTACATTTTGTATACTTTTTTCTGAAAAAAAAAGATTCAAATTATATGTTTTCATCTTTATTAGTATGGTGTATTGACTGGAAGTTGAATATTGAATGAGCCTGAAAACTTTCCTCTGAATGTTTCAGCAGTCACTTTGCTTTATGTGTTACAGTATTTATTTGCTATGTCTTTCATTAAGAATGTTTTATATCTACGTAGCTGAAAGTGCTGATTTGTGGTGATTTTCCTGCAAATGCCTTTATGATACTGACATCATAAAATTAGGAGTTATTTATGTCTCTTACAGTTTTTGCTTTTTTATTTGTTTCTATATGTGTGTGTTGGAGGGAAGCTTGTTGCAGTGAATTTTTTTGATGTAATTAAGAGTAAGGCTCCCTAAACTCCCTTTTTCCCCCAATACGCTAGGGTGGAGACCATGTGGAAGATACTCAATGTGTTAGGGGTAGAGTTGGGTCAGAGTCTTCCCTGAAGCTAGCAACCTCTCTCTTCCTCTTAAGTTCTTTCATAGGTGGGTGGTTCAAGGGCTTCTTTCTCCTTGGTGACCATGTAGACTGTGAGGTTAGTTCACCATTCACTGTTATGTCACAAAGTGAGTTGGACAAAGAGCTCCTTGAAGGCAATGCCCAGTGTTAAAGGCAGAAAAGTGGGTGTCACTGCTAAAAATTTCAGGAGACAGTCTGGAAATCAGTATAGCTCAGGATGCCTTTCGATAGTTAGGAGCCCTGACTAATACAGGCACACTTCAATGGCGGCTTCACCACCCTCTTGGTTTGTTTGTTTGTTTTTCATGCAATATATTTTGTCATAGTTTCCACTCCCCCAACTTTTCCCAGGTCCTCCCCTCCTCCCCATCTCTCTACTTACACGACTTCCAAATTCATGTCCACTCTCTCTCCTTTCTCTCTCAAAACAAAAGGCACTAACATTAAAAAAGTTAAGACAAAAATACCAAAACAAAACAAAAAGCACACACAAAAAGTCATGGAGTATATTATGTATTAGTCAACTACTCTTTGGCATAGTGCCTGCCATGCTGTGTGTTCTCATTCATATTTGGGATCTTTAGTTGGAATGTCAGACCCATGGCATTTGTAATGCAGGAGAATGTTATGACCGTCCCCTTACTTCTGGGATAATACTGCCCACAGCTTTTTGAGAGATACAGGGAAGATGCTTTGGCCAGCCCCATGGCTATCATACTTCAGTTTCCCTGAGGAGCATTCCACTATCTTCCTGGTAGTAGTGATGGCATGAACCATACTCATGAGTCCATGAATTATACCAAAGTTGTCATGGGATAATGTTGGCCAGGTTAGGACTAGAAGAATAGGAACTGCTGACAACTGTGAGTGAGTTGTCATGAGTTGTCTCGTGGTGTAAACCCATCACGAACATGGGGGTATCAACAGAATGGCCAGAGGTAATGGCCGTTTCAGCTCCACCCTTCAAATGAACCTAGCCCTTTCTATCCTAATAAAGACACCGGTAGAATCCACAACATACCTGCACCAACATCACTCCGCTTGATGTTGGCAGGCCCTCACTCCTAGAAGATAAGAGAGGCCCTCCCGTTGATGACAAGTTTCCTTTTCTCAGATTTGACTGTACCGTGTAACTTGCTGTGGAGTAGAGTGACGCTTGACTGTGAAGGAAGACTGTGTAGCTAAGGTTAATAAAGGCAGCATTGGTGTCAATATCCACTTCATCATAGTTGAAGGCAGATTTAGTGACCAAGTGCCCCATCTGGCCAAATCTGCCCTCTCCTATCTTTACCATAATGTCTCGGGAATGAGGCCGGCACTACAGAGAAGACGCGGCAGTCTCTGGAACAGGAAGAAGTTAAAAGCCTCTTGTATGTTTTTTATTTCTCTCATCCTAAACTTTATTTATGTAAGCACACGTGTGGGCAGTAAGGATGGATATTCATGTGCCATGGTGTGCCCATGGAGGTCAGAGCCCAACCTTAAGAGTTGGTTCTTTCCTTCCACCATGTGGGGTTTGGGGATTGAATTCAGGCATTAGGCTTGGTGGCAAGCACCTTTATCTGACAAGTCACCTCTCCATCCCTCCTATATGTTACGGAGGTGATAGAGAATTGGTATTATTCTTTCTTTAAATGTTAGGTAGACTTCCAAAGTGATATTGTTTACGCGAAGAAATTTCTTTTTTGGGAGGATTAACTATGAATGAATTTTTAATACATATGCATCTGCTAAGTTACTTGTTCATGCAGGGTGAGTTTTATGTTCTGTGTTCAGTACTTTGTGACAGACATAGTTTTATACCTTTTTGTAATTAAAATGTCAATCTCTTCTTTAATATTATACCTTTTGGTATGCACAGAAAACCCTTCTCAAATTTGGACTTTAATTCTTTCTATTCTAGAACTGTCTTTTCTCGTGGCTAAATTTTATTTTCAGTTTTGCTGCATAAAATTTTGGTCTAGGTGAAGTTTAATTTAATAACAAAAGCTCATCTCTGGTTTGCCTGCTTGCCTTGTAGGATTGAGCAATTGCTAGATCCTTGGACTTCCATTCACAGCTGTTGCTGACCATTGTTGGGGAGTTAGACTACAGAATCTCTCTGGACCCAAATCGGGCCCTGAGAGAGCTGGTCTCCCAGGAGTGCTGACACAACTAAGATTATAGGTTCACAGGCTCACAGGAGGGACAGGCTCCAGTCAGAGACAGCAAGATCAACTAACACCAGAGATAAACAGATGGCAAGAGGCAGGCACAAGAACCTAAGCAACAGAAACCAAGGCTACTTGGCATCATCAGAACCCAGTTCTCCCACCACAGCAAGTCCTGGATTACCCAACACACTGGAAAAGAAAGATTCTGATTTAAAATCATCTCTCATGATGATGATAGAGGACTTTAAGGAGGACATAAACAACTCCCTTAAAGAAATACAGGACAACAGAGGTAAACAGATAAAAGCCCTTAAAGAAGAAACACAAAAATCCCTTAAAGAATTACAGGAAAACACAACCAAACAGGTGAAGGAATTGAGCAAAACCATCCAGGATCTAAAAATGGAAATAAAAACAATAAAGAAAGCACAAAGGGAGACAACCCTGGAGATAGAAAACCTAGGAAAGAGATCAGGAGTCAAAGATGCAAGCATCACCAACAGAATACAAGAGACAGAAGAGAGAATCTCAGGGACAGAAGGTACCATAGAAGACACAACAGTCAAAGAAAATGCAAAATGCAAAAAGCTCCTAGCTCAAAGCATCCAGGAAATCCAGGACACAATAAGAAGACCAAACCTAAGGATAATAGGTATAGAAGAGAGTGAAAACTCCCAACTTAAAGGGCCAGTAAAGATCTTCAACAAAATCATAGAAGAAAACTTCTCTAACCTAAAGAAAGAGATGAGCATGAATACACAAGAAGCCTACAGAACTGCAACTAGATTGGACCAGAAAAGAAATTCCTCCTGTCACATAATAATCAAAACACCAAAAGCATAAAACACAGAAAAAATATTAAAAGCAGTAAAGCAGACCTATCAGAGTTACACCAGACTTCTCACTAGAGACTCTAAAATCCAGAAGATCCTGGGCAAATGTCATACAGACCCTAAGAGGCCATAAATGCCAGACCAGACTACTATACCAACAAAACACTAAATTAATATAGATGGAGAAACCAAGATATTCCATGACAAAGTCAAATTTATACAATATCTTTACACAAAGACAGTCCTACAAAGGAAAATAGATGGAAAACTCCAACACAAGGAGTGAAACTACATGCTAGAAAGAGCAGGAAATAATCTTCTTTCTAAGAACCCAAAAGAAGATATCCACACAAACATAATTCCACCTCTAACAACAAAAATAGCAGGAAGCAACAATCATTTTTCCTTAATATCTCTTAACATCAATGGACTCAATTCCCCAATAAAAAGACATAGACTAACAGACTGGATATTTAAAGAGGACCCAGCATTCTGTTGCATATAGGAAATGCACCTCATTGACAAAGACAGACACTACCTCAGAGTAAAAGGCTGGGGAAATTTTTCCAAGCAAATTGTCCCAAGAAACAAACTAGAATAGCCGTTCTAATATCGAATAAAATTGCCATTCAACCAAAAGTTATCAAAAAAGGTAAGGAAGGACACTTCATATTCATTAAAAGAAAAATCTACAATATGAACTCTCAATTCTGAACATCTATGCTCTAAATGCAAGGGCACCCACATTAATAAAAGAATTGTTACTAAAGATCAAAGCACACACTGTACCTCACACAATAATAATGGGAGACTTCAACACCCCACTCTCATCAATGGACAGATCATGGAAACCGAAACTAAACAGAGACACAGTGAAACTAACAAAAGTTATGAACCAAATGGATTTAACACACACACACACACACACACACACACACACATACACACACACACATATATATAACATTTCATCCTAAAATGAAAGAATCTTCATTTTATCTCATAGTATCTTCTCCAAAATTGACCATGTAATTGGTCACAAAACAGGCCTCAACAGATACAGGAAGATTGAAATAATACCATGCATTCTATCAGATTACCATGGACTAAGGCTGGTCTTCAACAACAAAAATGACAGAAAGCCCACATACACCTCAAAGCTGAATAACGCTCTACTTAATGACATCTTGGTCAAGGAAGAAATAAAGACTTTTTAGAATTTAATAAAAATGAAGGCACAGCATACTCAAACTTATGGGACATAGTGAAAGGAGTGCTAAGAGGAAAATTCATAGTTCTGAGTGTCTTTAAAAAGAAACTGGACAGAGCATACACTAGCAACTTGACAGCACACCTGAAAGCTCTAGAACAAAAAGAAGCAAATACACCCAGGTGGAGTAGACGGCAGGAAATAATCAAACTCAGGGCTGAAATCAACCAAGCAGAAACACAAAGAACTATACAGAGAATCAACACAACCAGGAGTTGGTTCTTTGAGAAAATCAACAAGATAGATAAACCCTTAGCCAAACTAACCAGAGGGCAGAGAGAGACTATCCAAATTAACAAATCAAAAATGAAAAGGGAGACATAACAACATAAACTGAGGGAATCCAAAAAATTATTAGAAACTGGAAAATCTGGATGAAATGGACAATTTTCTAGACAGATACCAGGTACCAAAATTAAATCAGGATCAGATTAATCATCTAAACAACCCCATAACTCCTAAAGAAATAGAAGCAGTTATTAAAAGTCTCCCAAAACAAAAAAGCCCAAGACCAGATGGGTTTAGTTCAGAATTCTATCAGACCTTCATAGAAGACCTAATACCAATACTGTCCAAACTATTCCACAAAATAGAAACAGAAGGAGCACTAACCAATTTGTTCTATGAAGCCACAATTATGCTCATACCTAAACCACACAAAGACCCAACAAAGAAAGAGAACTTCAGACCAATTTCACTTATGAATATCGATGTAAAAATACTCAATATAATTCTTGCAAAGTGAATCCAAGAACACATCAAAACGCTCACCCATCATGATCAAGTAGGCTTCATCCCAGGGATGCAGGGATGGTTCAATATATAGAAATCCATCAATGTAATCCACTATATAAATAAACTCAAAGAAAAAAACCACATGATCATCTCATTAGATGCTGAGAAAGCATTTGACAATATTCAACACCCCTTCATGATAAAAGTTTTGGAAAGACCAGGAATTCAAAGCCCATTACTAAACATAGTAAAAAGTAATATACAGGGTTGGGGATTTAGCTCAGTGGTAGAGCGCTTGCCTAGCAAGCGCAAGGCCCTGGGTTCGGTCCCCAGCTCCGAAAAAGAAGAAAAAAAAAAAAGATCCAAACACAAAAGTAATATACAGTAAACCAGTAGCCAACATCAAACTAAATGGATAGAAACTTGAAGCAATCCCACTAAAATCAGGGACTAGATAAGGCTTCACTCTCTCCCTTTACTTTTTCCATATAGTACTTGAAGTCCTAGCCAGAGCAATTAGACGACCAAAGGAGGTCAAACAGATACAAAATGGAAAGAAATAAGTCAAAATATCACTATTTGCAGATGATATGATAGTATACTTAAGTTACCACAAAACTTCCACCAAAGAACTCTTACAGCTGATAAACAACGTCAGCAAAGTGGCTCGATATAAAATTAACTCAAACAAATCAATAGCCTTCCTTTACTCAAAGGATAAGCAGGCTGAGAAAGAAATTAGGGAAGCAGCACCCTTTACAAGAGTCACAAATAGTATAAAATACTTTAGTGTGACTCTAACCAAGTGAGTGAAAGATCTATATGACAAGAACTTCAAGCCTCTGAAGAAAGAAATTGAAGATCTCAGAAGATGGAAAGATCTCCCATGCTCGTGGATTGGTAGGATTAATACAGTAAAGATGGCCATCTTGCCAAAAGCAATCTACAGATTCAATGCAATCCCCATCAAAATTCCATCTCAATTCTTCATAGAGTTCGAAAAAACAATTTGCAAATTCATTTGGAATAACAAAAAACCCAGGATATCAAGAACTACTCTCAACAATAAAAGAACTTCTGGGGGAATTATCATCCCTGACCTCAAGCTGTATTAGAGAACAATAGTGATAAAAAGTGAATGGTACAGAGACAGGCAGGGAGAACAATGGAATAGAATTGAAGACCCAGAAATGAACCCACACATCTATGGCCACTTGATCTTTGACAAAGGAGCTAAAATGATCCAGTGGGGAAAAGAGCATTTTTCAACAAATGATGCTGGGTCAACTGGAGGTCAGCATGTAGAAGAATGCAAATCAACCCATTTTTATTCCTCTGTACAAAGCTCAAGTCCAACTGGATCAAGGACCTCCACATAAAACCAGATGCACTCAAACTAATAACAGAGAGAGAAGGGAAGAGCCTCGAACACAAGGGCACAGCGGGAAATTTCCTGAAGAGAATATCAATGGCTTATGCTCTAAGATCAAGAATCATAAAAAAGAAAAGAAAAACAAAAAAACAAAAAAAAGAAGGGGATGGGGATTTAGCTCAGTGGTAGAGCGCTTGCCCTGGTAAAGCACAAGGCCCTGGGTTCGGTCCTCAGCTCCGGAAAACAAACAAACAAACAAAGAATCAACAAATGGAACCTCATAAAATTGCAATGCTTCTGTAAGGCAAAGGGCACTGTCATTAGGACCAAACGGCAACCAACAGATTGGGAAAAGATCTTTACCAATCCTACATCCGATAGAGGGCTAATATCCAATATATACAAAGAACTCAAGAGGTTAGACTCCAGTGATCTAAAGAGATAGAATTAAAAAATGGAGTACAGAGCTAAAGAAAGAATTTTCAATGGAGGAATACCAAATATCTCAGAAACTTGAAAAGTAATGTCAGTATCTTTAGTCATCAGGGAAATGCAAATCAAAATAACCCTGAGATTCCACCTCACACCAGTCAGAATGGCTAAGATCAAGAACTCAAGTGACAGCAGATGTTGGTGAGGATGTGGAGAAAGAGGAACACTCCTCCAGTGTTGGTGAGATTTCAAACTGGTACAACCACTCTGGAAATCAGTCTGGCAGTTCCTTTGGACATAGTACTACCTGAGAACCCAGCTATACTATCTTTTGGGTAGATGCTCCAACATATACCAAGGACACATGCTCCACTATGTTCATAGCAGCCTTATTTATAGTAGTCAGAAGCTGGAACGAACCCAGATGTCCTTCAACAGAGGAATGGATACAGAAAATGTGGTACATTTACACAATGGAGTACTACTCAGCTATTAAAAACAATGACTTCGGGGTTGGGGATTTAGCTCAGTGGTAGAGCGCTTGCCTAGGAAGCGCAAGGCCCTGGGTTTGGTCCCCAGCTCCGAAAAAAGGAACAAAAAAAAAATGACTTCATCAAATTCTTAAGCAAATGGATGGAATTAGAAAATATCATCCTGAGTGAGGTAACCCAGTCATAAATGAACACATGGCGTGTACTCACTGATAAGTGGATATTAGCCCAAAAGCTTGGAATACCCAAGATACAATTCAGACCACAAGAAGCTCAAGAAGAAGGAAGACCAGAGCATGGATACTTCAGTCCTTCTTAGAAGGGAGAAGAAAATACTAAAGAGAGGAAATATAGAGACAAAGTGTGAATCAGAGACTGAAGGAAAGGCCATCCAGAGACTGCCCTACCTGGGGATCCAGCCCATACACAGACACCAAACCCAAGATACTATTGTGGATGCCAAGAAGTGCTTGCTAACAGGAGCCTGATATAGTTAGCTGTCTTTTGAGACACTCTACCAGAACCTGACAAATACAGAGGCAGATCCCAATGGAGGAACTAGAGAAAGGACTGAGGTAACTGAGGGGGTTTGCATCCCCATAGGAAGAACAACAATATCAACCAACCAGATACCCCAGAGCTTCCTGGGTCTAAACCACCAACAAGTCCATGGCTCCAGCCACATATATTGCATAGGATGGCCTTGTTGGACATCAATGGGAGGAATGGCCCTTGGTCCTGGGGAGGCTCGATGCCCTAGTATAGGGGAATGCCAGGGCGGGGAGGTGGGAGTGGGTAGATGAGTGGGGGAACACCCTTATAGAAGCAGGGGGAGGTAGGATATGGGGTTTCCAGAGGGGAAACCCTGAAAGGGGATAACATTTGAAATGTAAATAAATAAAATGTCTAATTAAAAAAGACTCAACTATACAATTTTTAAATATTTTAAAGACTTTATTGTACTGGGTTAAATAAGAGTTTCGTGCACATCTATAATGTACTTTGTGCATATCCTTCCCACCCATAAAGCCTCATATGGTGTTCACCTTGATTGTTGTTTATGTGATTTAGAATCACCATGGGAACAAATCTCTGGACAAATCTGTGAGGAATCATTTAGACCAGGCTAACTGCTATGAGAAGGCCTGCTCTAAATATGGCCAGTGTCACTCTGAGGGCTGGGGTCCAGGGTCAATTAAAATAAGGGATGCTGAGCACAGGCCTCCGTCAGCCCCCTGCCTCCTGACTACAGATGCAGCAGACACCAGCTGCCTCTGGGTCTTGCTGCCATGGCCACACATATCCTCTGCTAGGATGGTACACACTTCAAAACTGTGCGCCCACATAAACTCTTCTTCCGGCCTCTTCCGGCAGGTGATTTATCACAGCAATGAGACCTGTAGCTTGTGTCCGGCTCTCTCCCCTCCCCATTGAACCCTGCACCCTCTCCAACCATCCCCTTTGTTTTCTTAGACACTTTTGTTTTTTACTTTTCATGTACTAGTACATATTTTATGAATCTATAAGAGAAAACATAAAATTTGTCTTTCTGATATTGATTTAATTCACAAAATACAATGATCTCCGGTTATATCTACTATTCCGCACATAACTTCATTCTTCTTTATGGCTGAAAACGTTCCATTGTATATGAATTTTGTGTTCTTGTCAATGGACATCTAGACTGCTTCATAGCTTAACTGTTGAATATGGGTATATGAATAGGTCTGGCATAAATACCTGTGTGCAAGTCTCTATTTAATCCCCAGCAGCACGGTTCTTGTCCACATCCTCGTCAGCATTTGCTCTTGTCTGTTTGCCTGTTAAGGTGTTAGATCTTTTTGTAATTAAAATTTTCAATTTCTTTCATTGTATACATGTGCTTAGAAAGTCCCTCCTCAGAGTTTAATTTTAATTCCTTCTATTTCTAGAACCTATACTTATTATAAAGTTTTATCCATCAAAAATTTTATTTGTAATCTAGCTGGAGTTTAATTTACTTAGTTCTAAGGCTTGATGATATACATTTTAAAGCTTTTCTGGTTTTCCTGGGGTTTAAACACAGCCTGCTTTCATGTGACTTCTGATGGAGGTGAAGGAATCTCAATTCAGACTCTGTGTGCACATCTCTGACTGCTACTGGTGTTGAACCTTATTCAATGCCCAATCGGAAGGTAGCTCTCCTCATTGCCATGCAGCCAGCACGCACTGTCATCTGTATTTATCGTTCCAAGATCTGCTTCTCATTTTATTATCTCACTTAGGATTTAGTTGTTTGGGTTTGTCTTTTTTTTTCCAGTTCCCTTTATAGTGTAGATATTAACCCCATACGTTGTAGAGCTAGCAAACATAGGCTGCCTCTTCAATCTTTCCGTTTGCTCTGCAGCGTTTCAATTCGATGAAATCTTGTTTGCCATTTGTTGGTGCTGTTTCCTGAGCGACTGGATCCACACTCCAAAAGTGCTCACAACGCCAATATCCTGAAGTGTTTTCCCTACTTATTCCTTGATCAGTTTGAAAGTTTCGTCTTGTATTAAGGTGTTTGGTGATCAAATTTGGAGTTGGTTTTCTTACAGGATAAGAGATAGGATTGTTTCACATGCTTTTACATGTGCTAATCCAGTTTTTCTAGCACGTTATTTTGAAAAGACTGATTTTTCCCCCAATGTACATTTTTTACATCCTTTTATTTAATATTAAAAATAAGTGTATAGGAGGCTGGCAAGATGGCTTGGGGGCAAAGGAGCTTGCTTCCAAGCCCTGTGAACTGAGTTCAACCCCCAGGTCTCAAACGGTATAAAAAAAGGACTGACTCATGTTGTCCTATGATTTTCACATGTATACCATGGCAGTCACATGTGCAATCATTTATGCAAGCAAGCTATGCACTAGTATGAGCATGCGCGCGTGCGCGCACGCGCGCGCGCGCGCACACACACACACACAGAGGAAATAAATAAATGTTCATTTTTAATTAAAAAATTGAGAAAAACGTAAGTTGTCTCAGAACTGAAGTTTTTCTCATATAAAAGGCTAAGTATTTCACACATTTACAAATATATTATATTTCTTATAATTGCAAATTGTGAAAATCTTTTGTAAGTGGAATGTGTCTATTATCTCGCATGCATAAATCTTAGGAGGAGAAAATTATTAGTTGGAAAACTCTGACTCAGAAAATCTTCAATGAAAATTCAGTGTTGAGAAAAAAATACGAGATTTCAAACTGAAAAATTAAAGATTTTTTTAGTAGCGTAAGAAAACAAAAGGAGAAAAATAATACGCAGACTTGCTCTGCAGTCCTGGCTCTCTTCCTCCCCTGGTCCCCACTGTACAGCAGCAGGGATCACTGCATCAGCAGAAGGGAAAGGCATTTAACATGTCACGTTTTCCACAAATCCCACATTCCTCTGACAGGACAGACCCCACTGTCCTCTCTGGAGCCAAGACAGGACAGAGTTCCTTTAACCACAGACCCCCGTGCCCATTAGGCTGCCCAGGCCACAAGTCATCCCACACCAATTCAGCTGTCTCTCCAGTTCCACCATGCCCCCAACCTTGCTGGACAGAGGAACCTTGCTGGAGGATCCATTAAATACTTAGCTTTCTCTAGAAATCCTGGTACATTATCTTTGAATACAGATCAATAAAATTCTAACTCTGTCATCCTTCTCTCTTGTAAGTCAGAGGGAAGGAGTTAAGGCTGAGCACAGGGAGAGAGGACTCCATGCTACCTCGCTTGACTTATGGGACGCCATGCTTACAGTGTGTGATCTCTAGAACTTAGGTGAATGTGGTGGACATCGTGGGGGAATGCAGGAGACTGTTGGTTCTGGTGCTCAATTAATTCCAGAAGACATTATCAGGTGTATGATCATGTGTAATTACGGAATCTCTTTTGTACAGAATCAGACCAGCTTTATCTTTCTTCCATAGAGTGGCTACGTATAAACTCTTACTTAAATGAAGGTAATTTGTCAGTTTGCTTCTCATACGTCACTGGGAAAAGACGATAAACGCAATGCCACCTCCTCCACCTACCCCTGTGCTGGGATTCTCCGGACATGGCATAAGCTTTTGCTAGTAAAGCACTCGCCTCAGCAGTTTGGGGACTGACTTCAGTAAACGAAGAAACACTGATAGAATAGGCCTGGGGAGAAAAAAAACGACAAGGTCAGTGCCCAGTGACAGTCTGGAAACCATGACAAAGTCAGTACCCAGTGACAGTCTGGAAACCATGACAACAGGCTCAGTGCCCAGTGACAGTCTTTCATTGCCCTTTTCAGCAGCTATCAGACTTGCTAGCTCACTGGAAGCCAACCCAGCTAAACATGGATGAGTGTGGACTCTGAGTTCCAGCTCAGCCACTTCCGACTATGGTTCTTGAAAAGGTAATTTTGCCTTCTTATGCAGATGGAATGTATGTGCCTCTTGGTGGTTAGGGCTCAGGAAACATTAAAGGAGGCACCCTATGTAACTACTGGGCACTATCCATCATGTGGTTAGTTCTACCTAAACCTCAGCCATATTACCTCCACTGCATTTCCCAGAAGAAGAGAGCTGTGATCTTAGCTCAGCATTCCAAGAGTTCAGTGTCAAAGACAGTCCAAAAGATGAGGGGCTAAGAGCTCCAGGCCTGGGGCTGGAGAGATGGCTCAGTGGATAAGAGCACTGACTGCTCTTCCAGAGGTCGTGAGTTCAATTCCCAGCAATCACATGGTGGCTCACAACCATCTCTAATGAGACCTAATGCCCTCCTCTGGTGTGTCTGAAGACAGAGACAGTGTACTCATACATGAAATAAATAAATCCTTGGGGAAAAAAAAAAAGAGCTCCAGGCTACTCAGCTGCTTACCGTGATACAGATGGTCCCTTATCTTCTTCAAATATAGGGAAAAAACATGATGGAAACAGTATTTGTCACAAACAGTTGTTGTAAATGCTAAATTTATTAATATATGTAAAGTGCTTTTGATACCACCTGGCACTCAGTAGCCATTAGTATAAAATAATAATCACTAGTATTGTTCATATTGTGTTTAAATGGCAAGTACTGTCACTTAGAAAGCAGAGTGAGAACAGCTGACCCACAGCTAGCAGCAAAGAAAGAGCCGCCCATGCATAGCAGGTCACCGGCCAAACACATAATTATTTCAAGGTGCCAAAGGGACTGTTCTCACCCCACTGGCCGCAGAGCGACGTGTGCACATGAGCTTTAGCACTGAGCTCCCGGGTCAGAGTCTCTGAGTCCAAGTCTCTGCTTGGCCACTTGGTAGTCATATAACTTTATCAGAATTAGTGCTAACTCTGTGCTTCACTTCTGACCCTTAAAAATGAGATCACATGACAATCCCTACTTTAAAGGTCTTTGCTTGTAGGTTAAAAGAAATATATACTTGGGTGCACATGGTCAAAAACATTCTATAAATTTGAACTCATTTTTTGGTGTTCCTGTAAACATTGATGTTGATTACTTCATTCTGATTTGACCACACTTTGAAGAGATCCTCAGATTCAAAGCTCATGCCTTTCTCCACAGGCAGTGACTCTGGCACCAGGACAGAGTCCTCTAATGCAGCACTTCTCAAACCCTTTCAAGGGGGTTGCATACCAGATATTCTGCATGTTAGATATTTACATTATGATTCATAACGGTAGCTAAATTAGTTAGGAAGTAGCAATGAAACAATTTTACAGTTGGGGGTCACAACAACAAGAGGAACTGTATTAAAGGGTCACAGCATTAGGAAGGATAAGAACCACTGTGCCAATGTTTCTCCCCATTGCCTAGTGTTCACCGTCTTGGGTTGTCTGATTGTTCGCCACATCTCTTCTTTGCTAGCTGGCTTTTCACATAGACTGCAGGGCTGTGTAGCTACTTTTCTGGTGCAGCAAATCCAGCATGTGAGGCTCTCTGAGGCTCCCGGCAACACTATAGCCTTTCATCCAGCAGAGAAAGGTGAATTTCACTAACTCTTTCAAGTGCACTTTAAATGGCGATGCCTTAAATGGTTTTCACAATTGCAAGGTCAACATTTAGGCCTAGGTTTTGGTTTGAGTATTTGTCAGTTAGTTATCTCCAAGTAACATACGCCGTTGTTACCTTAACCTCAGACTTGGAGACAGAACCATCTGCAATGACCTTAAAGGGCAACTGACACATTGTAACAAACTAGCATGGGTTTTCATTTAAAAGAGCCCTGTTGTTTTAAAAAATATTTTATGTATTAGTATTACTATTCTTGTGTGTGTGTGTGTGTGTGTGTGTGTGTGTGTGTGTGTGTGTGTGTGCAAATCTACATGTACAGACAGATACATGTGGAGGCCAGAGGGCTACTTTGTGGAACCTATTGTCCCATTCTGCTTTCAAATGGGTTCCAGGGATTAAACTTTGGTCACCAGACTTACATGGCAACCCCCCGAGCTGTCTCAGCAGTCTACTCTTTTGTCTTCTCTGAGGCCAGCTCCTACATGTCTCCCCCTTGGGGTAGACTTAAGCTTGATTTCCTCCCAGCACTAGCCAAGACAACAGGTCCAGGACGGGCTGTGTATCTCCTGCTCATCTCACAGTACATATATGTTCACTGGAGTCAGGGATCCCTGCTCAGGTTTTTAGGTTTGAGGCTGTTGTATGGGACTGGAGAAGACTTGAGGCTAATGTGAAACCGATTCTGCCCCTCAAGATGTTAGGGTTCATATAAGGACCCAACCTTAATCCCTTGTTATGACAAGCAACAGGGCCCAGGCCAAACAGAACCACCCAGGCGAAGAACCAACCTGCTGCAGATACTGGATGGCCTGTTCGTGGTTCTTCCTCAGCTGCTCAATCTGAGCAATTTCTTCATACAAACTGATCAGATCTGATGTGTCATGACCCTTGGCCAGGATAACACCGCAAATTGCCTTCTCAAAGTAGGCCAGGGCCAGGTGCATCCTGTGCATAGCCAAGGAGGCTCTACAAGACAAAAACGAAGGTGGGAAGTCACACAGAGGTCACTCACTCTGCAGACACACATGGAATTAATTCCAGGAAGTAAAGAATTTGTCTTCATAGACCAATCAACTGGACAATTGGCTCAAAACCCACCCTTGCTGTGAATAAACTCCCATTATCCTGAATTTTGCCCACAAGATCCCACAGACTACCACCACTTGCTTAACCCACAGATATGTTTTATTCTTGTATAATTTTTATAAAAATATGAATGGAAAATGTCACTCGGAAATTCCTAAGGTGGGATAATTTGCCCATAAGCACAGACTGTGGATCTTGTAATGTTAATAACAGTCTTCAGTGAAGGTACATGAAGACCAGCCCCAGGGACAAAGCTTGTGCCGGATAGGGTGCATCTATGTGAGTCTGACAATCTGAACATATCTTACTCATGTGATCGGTTTACATGGGAGACTCATAACTGGCATAAGTAGCAGTTATACATGTCAGGCTGTGACTAAGGAATTAGAAGCTGTGCACAAGCGTGCCACATACCTCTTCTGGCTCACAAATGGACCATTTTTTCACTTTTCTTCAGGTCAGTCTGAAGCTTCTCTCTAGGGCTTATCTTGGACTGCAAAATTAGGCCCCAATAGTGGCTTCTCCAGAATTGTCTTTTATTACCCATCTGTTCTCTTTATCACAACAGAAGACACTAAGACCCTGTAATATTCAGTCTGAGACTACCTATCAGCAGAAAAGGTTTCTGAAGAGTTCCAGAGAACACAGCCTAGGTTAGGAACTGGAGAGCTAAGACTGGAGAAGGCAGGAGGTTCTGAAAGCTGCTACTGCAAGACCTTCAAGCCTGGGTCACGAAGGAGAGCTAGAGAACCATCAATGCTTTAAGGCTGAGGTTCCTGGCTCCTGAGACTCAGGAAAAGAACTACCATGTATTGAAGGTTGATGGGATTCCAAATCTAGAGCAATATGATTCTGCCAGAGCAACTAGACCTACCAACAACTGGCTTCTAAAACCATGAAGCTAGCTGTTAGAGCTTAAAGCCTTTGGGTTTGTAAACCTCCCAAACTCTTGGCTAAAAATGATGGCCCATGCCTGTATTTCTAGCACTCTTAAGGCAGAAGCAGGAGGATTATTATAAACTTGATGGCAGCCTGAGCAACAGAGTTAGATCTTGTTCCAGTAAAAAAAAAGAACTCAGGGTTGCATATTTGTGATTTGCCACCTAAAGAGAGCAAGAGGCCCATGAGCCAGCCATTTCAGAAAGACTTGTCTTCTCCTGAACATGAGAGTGAGTGACAAAGGGCACTGGCAGGCTGTCTGACCATTCCTCGTCACAATCATCTCTTCTATCAAGCAGAAAAGTATTCTTTTTGACCAAAGGCGTTTCTCTTGTTCTTCAGACATCAAGCTTGGCTCCCACCAAGAGCCTTGAAAGAGATGTTAGGAAGTTGTTTGGTCCGAATGACCTTGCCTTATTGTCTCTACCCTTCAATAGGGAAAGGCACCACTAGATATTGTCTTTACTATAATTTGATCCATAAGAGCAAGGATAATAATAATAATAATAATAATAATAATAATAATAATGTTATGGATTCAGATGCTTCAGCGATAAGCCAAGCTCTTCAACTTGTTCTATCACCTCAGTTAATATTTCTGTACCTTATTTTCCTATCTGTAAAATAAAAATATTAAGAATGCCTGTTCTGATAGGTTGTAACAACTGAATGAAATACGGGCTTCAGAGCACTCAGAACAGGGTGTGGTATGTGTTAAAAGCCTAGGAGGCATTCTCACAGTAGGTACACAAACAGATACTCAAAGATTGAGCTGTGAATAAGCAAAGCAAACACTAGGATTGACTGTGAAGAGGAAACAGTTTTGTTTCCCACAGGGCAGGCACCTTTGAGTGCTGTCCTCCATGACAGCAGGAGACATTCACCAGATTCTAACTATGGCCCACCCTATGGACTTGTGTTTACAGGAGGCAGATGGGACGCCTGGGTTTCATTTACTTACCATTCGGTCATCTGTCCTACCGTGCCAAGTACTTATAGTTTTTGGAAAGAGATTTCTTTCAAGGATGTGAGGATATTTGAAAAATCTGGGGAACAGTAAACTCTCCTTATTCTTTTCCCTGATAATCTGATGGGCCCACTTTCCTCTCTAAATACTCGATTCTCAGAGGATCCTTAACTCAAAACAGTTTTAAGTCTTGTTCTGGCTTGAACAAGTCCCATGGGCTTTGTTTCTACACAGAACACAGCTTTCTTCAAAATATGTGTGCCTGTATATTGCTCTGATAGTCTCCAATTAAATGTCCTAAGTGTTCATTTCTTATCTGTTAAGATGCCACATTGGATGATAAAAGAGGCCACTGAGAAAAGTAATCAATCCCAATGTAGTGTGTGTGTGTGTGTGTGTGTGTGTGTGTGTGTGTGTGTGTTCAGATCACAGATTTAATATGTACAAGTTACCTTAAACCAATGATTCTCAGCTTCCTTAATGCTGCAACCCTTTACTATAGTTCCTCATGTCGTGGTGACCTCTAGCCATAAAATTACCTCACTGCCACTTCATAACTGTAATACTGTTTCTCTTATTAATTGTAATGTATATATCTGACATGTAGGTGGAAAAACACTGCCTTATACCAACTGCTTAGCCAGTTTGGTCTCTTGCTGTTCCTCTGAGGAAACCACTATTACAGTTGAACGGAAACTGTCTAAGTTACCTGGATCTAACACTAAGGCTAAACCTAGAATGAATGGGTAAAAAAGAATCTATGAGAAAAAGATAACTTTAAAATCAAGTCCCACTCCCAGGAAGCTTTTTCTTGATAAATGTGACCTCTTTTATTATTCAGTTGACCTCTGGGCTTTTTTGGTCTGAATATATGCCCCGCCCCTTTTATCGGGCCACAGAACAGAAAGAACCCCAGATCTCATTCAGGAAAGTTTCTGTTTCTTCATGGTTGATCTTACCTGCCCAAAGCAATGGTTAGGTCTTTATCCGAGACTTGGATTTCATAAATGCTGCCGTTGTTTAATTCTTTCAGTTCCTTCATATTTCTCTGTGCTTTCTGCAGGTGGATGTAGGCCTGTTTGCCAGTGAAGCAGTCAAGGGTACACTAACTGCTCTTATATAGAGATAGCAACCTATAAGCTAACAAAAGGGGCCCCTGGGAAGACAAATCACTCTTTGCAAATGGGCATTTCACTGCATTCTCTCATCTCCGTGTGTATGTCATCAAGAAGGGAGAATTCTCTGGAAAGGAACAAGGCCTGCGTTTCCTATGGTGGCTGCCTGAATCCAGGTCTGGAGTGGTGAGTGTCTGCAGGAATGAACAGAAACTAAATTCTACTAGATTTCCTTTAGCAACATCAACTGCCAGACAACAGTTATTCATTTTAACCAAATTGTTTCATAATAGTGGGAAAAGAGAGGCAAGGGACTTTTTGGGTCATTTAGAAAAACCCAAGAAAAGCAGGTTTGGGGCCAGAGGCAAATAACAGGGAAGAAAATCCCCTTAATTCCCAAACATCCTTCCATTTCCCGAATTTCAGCCTCTCCCCGCTAAGGGTGTTAACAGCGGAAGACCACGTCTAGCAAGCTGACCGCAGAACGGATAGAGAGGTGGGTGTGTAGATGGGGGCTGCTGAGCTCGGAATGCTCCAGATTACTCAGGAACTGTACGTCTCTTACCACCTTCTAAGTGGGGAGAATACACACAAAGACCAAACCCACAAGTTTCTTGAGATAGACAATGATATCATGTCTCTCTGTGGTGTCCTGAAAGGTCTGCATGACACGAGCTTGGACACTAGTGTGACTGTTGGGAGAGAATAGAACCTGCATGAGGTGGTGGGTCTGGTCATGGGCAGAAGGTTTTGATCACTACAGTGGGAGTCCAGCGCCTTCCCCTTTCTTTTTTTATATGTATGGGTGCTCTGTCTGCATGTACGCCTGAGTGCCAGCAGGGGCCATCAGATCCTTTTATGGAAAGTTGTGAGCCACCATGTGGCTGTTGGGAATTGAACTCAGGGCCTTTGGAAGAACAGCCAGTGTTCTTAACCCCTGAGCCATCTCTCCAGCATCTTCTGTGTTCCTCATCGTTTCCCTGGCTATGGGGTAAGTGGTTCAGCTTCAGTACTCGCTCCTGCCATGATGCTCTCTGCTACAGACCCATCTGGCATGTGGTCTGTAACCTTGATCACCAGATCCACTTGAGAAAGAAAGGATATTGGTTTTGTAGGAGCCAGGCTATCCCCAGAGTATAATAGAGTATGACCAGAGTTTCCAGAATTTCCTTTTTCTCCTTGTCTGAGGTCGTGTTTCGCTTCCAGGTCAGCAGTGTGTTCCTGGCTGACTCGGCATGTTTCTTGGCCTGAGCTGGGAGGCCTGAGGAAGTTAGAGAGGGAATATCAAGGGGAAAAAAAAAGACATTACATAAGGCATGTTCCAGTCAAAGGCACTCCTGAAAGAGAAGAAGGTGGGCAGTGTGGGTGTCAGGTATTTGGAGTATGTAGACAGAACAGTTCCCTGGGTCTAACCTAGGCCTAGTAAACCGGATTCTCTAGCAGAGGTCCAGGAGACTCGAACTCCGTGAATGATCTTATGCAGCTTTCCCGGGATTGATCTTTGGATCCCAGTTTGAAAATCACTAAGGTCCGGGGATGGGAGCTGAGTAACTCCTTCACAGTTCTGCTGAAAATGCCATGTGACCTTTTCAACTCGCAAAGCTTCTCCAACCTCCACACGGCAAATGACACTCATCATGAAAGCTGCCCTTACCAAGCACATGGAGACACGCACACAGGGCTAGTTTTCAAGCTTTCTGGAAAACACATTCTATAAATACAAGGCTTTAGGAGTGTAATCACTTCCATCTGAGATTTCTTTTTGTCCAACCCAAAATGAAGTTGGCCATGCTAATTGATCACAAACACACACAAGAATCCAATTTCCAAGTGCAGTAGGGCCCCTCACTAGGGAGACACAAGGAATGCCAAACCCCAGCTAGACAGAACTGGCGGGGAGCAGCTCTTGTTTTCTAAGGAAAATTGTCTTCCTAAGAGTTTTCCTAAGCTATTCGTGCACTCAACGGAGGTAAACGGTAGACTGGAGAACACAGGCTACTGGACTACTGCCTCATCATCAACCCTAATTCCCATCTTTCCTGTTTCCTAATGGGAAAAGGAGAAGGCCATTCTGAAAACAAGGAGCTATGCTCACTTTACCCTGTCTCTGCAGGCATCCAAGGCCGGTAAACATCCTCATTCCTGCCAAGTAGGCCTCTCATTCCCCTAATCCTCTCTTCATACCACTGGCTCAGGCCTACAAACTTGCTCTGCCTTTGGCCTTGGAGCATAGTGTCACAGCATGGGTTCCACTCAGTTTTCAACAAGGGTACTTGGAAAGGACTGGTCTTTGGTGCCCACAGCCCTCAGACTTCTAATGTGCAAGACCTCCTTAGTGCACTATAAGGAAAGGAGCTCCCTGGACCGGCTCTACAACTCTAATCTCCGCCTTCAATCACAATGCTTGCTTAACCTTTCCCTTTACCTGCCCTCCTAAGGTTAGGAACAGCACCGTCCTTAGTCCTCTACATAAAGGAGGTAAAATTCAGAGTGCCTGCAGGAGCCTGAGTCAGTGATTACAGGGAAGTGTAGAACAGCAAAGTGGATTCAAAGTTGTCCACTGAACATCTTAGTATTTTGTTTTGCTGTGGGCAGATATTTTCTAATGTCCCCCCGACCCCTCTCTGGATTTTTGAGACAGCATTTCTCCATATAGCCCTATTGTCCTGACTTGCTCTGTAGATCAGGCTTTGAATTCAGGGGTCTACCTGCCTCTGCCTCTTCGTGCTGGGATTAAAGGTGTATGTCACAATGCCCGGCCTCTGATGTCTCTTAATATGATGCAGGCCAGAGGAAATCTGCTCAGAGTGACCCAGTCTTTTGAGGTCACTATAGTCACTCAAAAGCAGTTACCTTTGGTCATCTTTTATGTTTAAGAAGTTATTATCGAACCAGAGACCTATGTCAAGGGTTAGACTTCTTAGAAATAAGTCCTGACGGCCATGTACATGTGGCCTTGAACAAACGATTTAGTTTACCTTTGCCTCAAGATTTATCTTCCTAAAAGATGCTACCGAAAACATCTTCCATTTTGACCTCAAGGATAAATTTAATCCATGAGAAAGGATTCTGTGGTACTGGGATTGAGTCTCTTAGCGAGTCATTTATTGCATCTGTCTTAAGTTTGATTATTTTTCATGGTCGTGCCTATAGACTCTCTTAAGTGCGAGCTCATTTTAAGCCACAGTTATGCTTCCTGCAGGTCTAGATCATCTGCAGGAGGATCTGTTTGTTTGTCTGTCTGTTTGCCTTGATTTAAATCATTCTCTGGTGGCTGTACCAGGTTTTTTTCTAATGAGAGAAAACAGGTCTCATGACTGTTACTCTTTCTGGTTTTGTAGCACTTAAAACGGAGCTATGAATACCTGGACAGCTCCCAATCACAACAAACTTACTCATTAATTTATTGTCCTGTTAATAATAAGCAAAACAGCAGGAAATGGCCCGTCCACATACCATATGCTCCTTCCTGTGCACTTGGAAACAGCTCATCATCAGGGGCATTTGGAAACAGTTCTACTTCTGGCATCCTTAACTTTAACTCAAGCAACAGCCACCTACACATTCTGCTTTAAGCAGGCTTCAGGCTCCCCTACGAACCCCATCCAATCCATTAGTCATAGACTGACTGAACAGGGTTTCACTATGTAGCCCAGGATGGCTTTGGTCTAATGATCCCCTTGCCTCATTCTCCCTAGTGGAGACTGCTGTTATGTGTGAGCACGCCCAGCTACCCCATCCTTTTTTCTTTTTTTCCGGAGCTGGGGACCGAACCCAGGGCCTTGCACTTGCTAGGCAAGCGCTTTACCGCTGAGCCAAATCCCCAACCCCCAGCTACCCATCTTTAAAAAGCCTTTCTGTGGTGGTTTAAATGTGAATGGTCCCACAACAGGCTCATATATTTGAATGCTTGGCCACCAGGGAGTGGGGCATGACTTGAGAGGAATTAAGAGGGATGGCCTTGTGGGAGGAACAGTGGCCATGTTGTGTCACTGGGGTGGAGCTTTGGGTTTTCAAATGCCCAAGCCAGCCCCAGTGTCTCTTCCTTCTTATGGCTTGTGGATCTAGAGGTAGACTCTCAGCTACTTCTCTAGCAACAAGCCTGCCTACACATCACCGTGCTCTCCTCTAAATGACAAAAGATGGAATCTCTGAAACGGTAAGCAAGCCCCAATCCAGTACTGTTTTTTCTTTGTTTTGTTTTCTGTTTTGTTTTGTTTTTTTTTTTAATAAGAGTTGCTATGGCCAGGTATCTCTTCAAAGATCACTGAATAAGATACTTCCAACATTCTTTCCCAACTTGCTCCCTCCTCTCTACCTAAAATATTAGTTTCTCTTTCTTTTACAAAACAAGATGTCTTCTTTCCTCCCCTTCCTCTCCCTTCCCCTCCTGACATTTTTAGCTATCCCTCCTCTCTCCCTTTATCTCTTTCATTATACAGTGTATATAGCATGTAGTTCAGCTAAGTAGAGTGGCACATGCCTGTCATTTCAGCACCCAGAAAGCTTAGACAGGAGGATTATGGGTTTGAGGCTAGCCTGGTCTACAAAATGAAGCACTGTCTCAAAACCAATCAAACTAAACCAACACTAGCGAGTGTACAGTGAACCTCTGGTCCCTGTTCCTTGAACTTATCTCTGGGAATCTGTCTTTTGTTGCAACTTCTGTGGGCAACCATTCTCAAGTTTCTAAAGTCCTAACAAATGCATCAAATCAGAGTTCTTTAGTCCCCCACCTTGCTGCAGCTTTGGGTACCCTTATTTACTGGATCTGTCTAACCAATTCTTGCTAAGTCTTTCCCAAGGCTCCTTGTCCCGATTCATTAACATGTTCACTTTCAAGTCTCCAGATTGTCCTCTTCTCTTTGCATCTCAGTAACTTTCTGAATTCCTGTAATTACAACCATTCAACACTTACAACCTCCATATCTCTCAGTTAGCCTTAGTCTCAAATTGTCCTGATGCTTATGATTTTCCTTCGTGATCCCCAATTTCTAACACCAAATAAGAAGGTAGTAGGTTTCCCCATTTCAATTCAAAATCAACACACCAAAGCCTGGACCCAGCCAGGACTGGTACTGCATGCCGTCAATCCCAGCAGCAAGAGGCAGACAGATCGCTGTGAGTCTAAGGCCAGTCAGAGCTATACAGTGAGACCCTATCTCAGAAACAAACGAACAATAACAAAAATCCCTTCTACCTGATAATTCCAGTCTTCCTTCCTTCATGACCTATTCATCAATGAAAATTGCATCTTTGGGATCAAGGTCACCTTTGGGAATTCACCTTTTCTTTTGCTGTGTGTAGGGAGACAGGGTATTATGCAACCCAGGCTAGCCTTGAACTTTGGCTTCTAGGTGTGCTCCTCCTTCTTCGTCAGCTTCATGGCTGCTGTGGGTTACAAGCACTTGTGGCTGTGCCCTCATGTGCAGCAATCATTTTAGGATAGATTATTATTTCTATGGCCCGCAATTGCAGCAATCATTTTAGGATAGATTATTATTCCTATGACTATAAAGCAAAAGCCAAGCTAGCACTTGGAGGATGGAGACAGAAGGACCAGGAGTTCAACATCATCCTCAACTACAGAGTGAGGTAGAGGCCAGCCCAGGCTACATACTACATCTTTTTTAAAAAATGTATATGAAATGGCCACCCTGAGGACTCGTTTCCAACCTGATTTACTGTCATCACAAACATGCTCTATTGTATTTTTTTCTTTTCTTTCTTGAATACTTTGTTTACCCCCCTCTTTATGCAGAAAGAACTGAATCCTAATTGTGCACTTCAGTGTGATTCCCGTTTCCCTACAGATGCCTTTAGATATTTCCCTGGTTGTATACAGAGGTCCCTCGTGCTCTTTAACCAATCATACTCCCTTTGTGTTTGCACTCCTGTTCTCCATTGACAAATTCTTTGTTGTTTATCACATTTCCTGCCATAAGCAGTCTTCAAAAATAGCCTTATCTCTATGTCGTTCTAAGAGGGCACTTGGAAAAGATTTCTGGGAGTGGGACTTGATTCTAAAATTATCTTTTTCTCATGGATTCCTGAATCCTTACTTTTTCTGTCCATTCATTCTAGGTTTAGCCTTAGTATTAGATCCAGATAACTTAGTTTCCATTCAACTATCAGTGCGGGATGAGTTTTGTTAAAGGGATGCTGAGATATTTTCATCAGCTTGCAGCAACCATCCTATATCAGCACAAAGTTCTCGGCCCATGTTTAAGCACCATGCTTTTCTATCTGCCCAGCACATTCTCCATTCCAAGTTCATCCTCCTGCTCCATATCATGCGTAGATAGATAATTTCCCAGCTATCTAAACAGATGCTGCTCATTGCTTTGCTAAGCCTTCAACTCTGCCCAGGTCTTTCACTAGAATGTTGCCTCCCACAACATGTTTTCTTCTGCCAACCACACCCTATTCATTTCCAATATGCTTTCTTTTGTTCTGTTGTTTTTTAAGGTGTTTTTAACAGTTTATGTTGAAGATGTTTTTAGGAACAAAGTCAAAAGACAATCTGAGCAAAAAAAATTTGCCCGGATGATACTCATTAAATAAGTATGGTGATTAGATCAGACAGTGATCTGCTCTCTTCTGCAACTCCAGAAGTGGGTTCTGTGGTCCTGAAGCTTCTTAGACTTCCAGAGTGGGGAGGCAATCATGGCAACGAAAGCTGCCTCGTAATCATAAAATCTACAGTAGCAACCAAATGTTTCTTTCCTTCCCAAGAGATCAATTTTGATCTTTAAACTGTGCCTTGTTTTTTTAAAGATAAGATGCTGCAAACTCGATGGGATTTGGTCTTTCCTTTGCAAGCACAGCAAGTCCCTGTAGTAAGATAGGTACAACTATCTGGTCCAGGTGGGGAAGGACTGTAGATCCACCTTCTGTTTCTATGACTTTTCTGTGTTAATCGCCTCAGTCTCGACTATTCTTTCAATGCTGTCTCTGAGGCCATCCTCAGAGTGAAGGTTTCCTGCAACCTGTGTCTGTCCCTCCCGCATCTGCTCTGACTCCGTGGTGGACTCTGCAAACTGCAATCAACCGGATACCAGTCTTGCACAACAAGAAGACCTATATGTTTTCTTGAAAGCATGGGTGCCACACACGCACGCACGTGCGCACAACATCTACTATTTGCTGCCTCAGCCAGGAATGACTTTATTCAACCTTTCCAAGGGCTTTTCTTTAGATCACCCTGATCTTACATGCCTGCAATCATAGGTCTCTGGGTGGCTTCACCTCAGAGTGTAGACCCATTCTATTCTCAGTGTGCTCTTCCTGGTATTTCTTTTGTATGTATAAATTTCTCACAGAATATTTAACAATGGGCTGTTCATTGAGAGATTTTGGTGTCGACATGCACATTCCAATGCAGGAATGTACACAGAGGAAAATGAAGAAAGTGGGTCTGATCTCTGTGAAACTTGCACATGTGCAGCCAGGTCTGAACACACTTGTGGATGCTCCCTCCTTCCCTGCAGCAGGCTGTTCATACAGTCTGTCCATCTGTCCATTTTAACAGTATACAGGATTAATAGCAACAGAAGTATCCGAGATGGTCCTTTATCCCTTTCAAAGGTCTATAACATTGAAAGATTTGTTGTTCTAGTGCAAGGGCCAAACGCTAGGAAAAGCTTAAAGAGAGACTAAAGACTACAGCTGAAATCTGAGATATGGGCCTACTCCCAAAGAAAGGTCATAATTAGTGTATTCTAGAAAAACTCTTGGTTCAGTGCCAGGAACTCAGGTTTCAAGTCTAGGTGCTTCTTTGTAACTAGAAAATTCTACCATCTAGAGAAACACAAACAAAACCCTTCATAGAATTTTCATTCTTCTAAGTTTTTTTATCTCAGATGTAGTTTTCCACTCATGTATCAGGGTGAACCGTGAATTTCAGAGAAAAGGCTGTCAAAACCATGTTTTGTGAGATCACCCCCTTACTTATTTAGACTCAGCTCTGAATGGAACTGGAAAGATAAAACTCAAAGTCAACGTGTGATTGACAATGCAAACAGACATGGGGCACACTTCTTGAGTAGCCCGGCCATGAATATTTTCCACTCACACCATAAGAAACAGCCTCTGGCATTATTCTAAGATCAGACAACTCATCCTTCCCCTTCATACCGGATGTCTCCTCAAGTCTGAATTCTAGTCAGATAGTCTGTTGGGTAGTGACTATGAATCTGGGCTTTCCCATGGCCCAGACAGAGCTTTTATCCATAACAGTGACCCAACTTCCAACTCTACTGGGTCCCCAGCCTTGACCTTATTTGACCACTGACTACCAAACTGCCCCTACCAAGACAGACCACACTTCCTGTGCAAACCCTGTGTCCTTCCAGGACACAGCCCTTCCATTTTGTTTTCTGCCTCCTCTCCTGCTGCCCATTCCTAACACCCTTGCTTTCTGCTCTCATGTCCTCTGCCCTCTTTCCTGATCCAGCTTGTCTAATCCGATGGCTTCCATTGCTACTTTCAACTGCTCACCCCAACTCATCTTCTAGCTGCAGACCTACTTTTCAGTGGCCAACTATCCTAGTTTGCTTTCCACTGGTGGCTAAACATCATAACCAGAAGCACATGGGGAGGAAAGTTTTATTCAGCTTTCAGTAAGGGCTCTGACCCTTCAGGTCTGAAGAGAGCATACAACGTTCTGAAAATGGAGTTTCATATAGAATGTCCACTTCCCAGTTCCCACTTGCCCTTGTTTCAGAAGTGCCTCAACCCATTGAAGATATTTATTGAGCTCTTACTAAAAAGTTCTGAACTCAGAACTTTTACTTAGGTTCCAGTTTCAGCAAACAGATTCCAACTGGCAACCCGTACCAGAGCAGGGTATCCGTATAGGGTTTTCCTGTGTAGTCATGGCTGTCCTAGAACTCACTCTGTGGACCACCAGAGGTAGTCCAGGTGACCTCAGAGATCTGTTGGCCTCTAACAGATTAAAGGCATATACTATCACCACCTGGTGGTCTTCAAGTGATTTATGAGGACTAAAAAAAGACTACCTTGGCACACAGTGAACATTCAATAACTTGTCATCATCATCCTCTTTATCACTAAGGTACACGATCTCCTTTGCCCATGGTCTCCCCACTTTCTCTTTATAAGGTGTGGTGTGAAGTTATGAGGGGGTCCCCCCAGTCATCCTAGACCCCCAGGGGATGGCTAAGTTTGGTCTCATAGGCTGGCCCGTCAAAATCTGGCTGGGGAAACCAAGTACCTCTCAGTGTCAGGTAACCATAAGCCAGATTGGCTAAAGCCTGTGCACATTTCCAGTGTTCTTTCCCAAAAACAATCTGAGAGAGGATGAAACACCGAATCAGCTCCTTGTTTGCTTTGGTACTCTGCAAAGAGGGGAAAGGTGTTTTAGGGAATGGAAGACAGGCTGGGGCCCACTAGAGGGTAGGATGGCACTGGCATGGTATTCTTGTCCTCTCTCATCACACTGAGTCTGCTTGGCCTCACCTTCTCTGTATATCCTGAAACCAAGTTCTTCTCATTTCCACTTTGAGTCTCTCAACCACCCCTGTCTTTCATGTGACTCAACAGTTCACTCTCCTAACTACTGCCACATTGGTCCTCCATGTTCTTCCAATAGCCAGAGAGCTTCCTTTAGCACTTCGTCATGGAAGACTTTCATTACGATTAGAGAGTGAGGCACATGTCTTCCTCAGTTTCCTGTATCTTGTACTGTGAGTCCTATGAAAGCCTAGACTCCTTCCTTTATACCCTTACCTTCTATTACACTGAAGAAAGTCTTTATTATTTCATCTATTAATATGTCTAAAAGATGTGAGATTAGAAACAACTATAAAATCATTTCACCAAATGTTAGCAGTGATTTCTTAATATCAAATAGTGTCATAAACCTAATATTTTGACGTTTTTGAGGATTTGTTTTTATTGTTGTTTGGTATTTCAGACAGTTTTGCTATATAGCTCAGGCTGATCTTAAAGTTCTGATTCTCCTCCTCCTTCCTAAGTGGTGAGTGCTACCATGCCCTTATCTTAAAAAAAAAGTACAACTACTTTATAAGCATGGCATGATTGTCTATCAGAAGGTAATGCTTGCTTGTCTTGTTTCCTGACTGCTAGCACACATGCATAGTTCCATTCATAACAGAGTACAACTAATAATTTCCTCATTCTCCGCTGCTCCCTCATGTTAGCTAGGATACTTCTCTGGTGAGATGGCTGAGTAGTATGGGCACTGGCTGCCTAAGACGGCAAGCCTAGTGATCTAAGGTTCGATCTGTGGATCTCATGTAAGAGTGGAAAGAGGACCCCTGTTTCTACAATATTCTTCTCTGCTCTCTAGATGTGTACCATGATTCACACCACACACACACACACACACACACACACACACACACACACACACACACCAATAAAAATAAAACAAATTTCCCCCACCTAATTTCTGGCTACCCCATAGAGCAGTTTGTGGTGGAAAGGCAGGACACATGATCATTCTTTCTCTTTGTCTACCAACTTTCAGAATAAGTTCATTTGTTAGCATCCTCCAAGTGATCAAGTACTTTACTATAATTATTATAGGATTAAATGCTTTTGAACATTCTATGTGGTAGCATAATCTTTTAAAAGTATAATTAGATTATGTGACTGTCCTGTATAAATTATTCTTCGTATTTTAAATTAAATCCAAAACGATTACCATGGCCTGCACAGCTCTGCTTGGATGACCTACACTAATCTTATGACTGTGCGCTAACTTGTTTATTTCTCACCTTTCTTCTGCTACATGCGCACTGTCCAGATGAATCCTGAATGGGGCAGAATAATTTCCGCTGTAGGATGCCTGCTTGTGATGCCTTTTTGAGTACTTTGATCTCTCTCTTTACTTTTGCTTTGCTCTCCTCACAGGCTATCCTTGTCTACTGTTCTAAAAGAGCCACTCACCAATCCTTGTCTGTCTTATTTTCATCCACAGTACCCCCATATGATATTGCATCTGGTTTGTTTACTATCCACCTCCCCAAACAGACTATAACTTCCATAAGAAGTTTAGTCCAGTTGGACTTGGTTATTCACACCTTTAATCTCAGCATTTGGGATGCAGAGGCAGAGGCAGAGGCAGAGGCAGAGGCAGAGGCAGAGGCAGAGGCAGAGGCAGAGGCAGAGGCAGAGGCAGAGGCAGAGGCAGAGGCAGAGGCAGAGGCAGAGGCAGAGGCAGAGGCAGGAGGCAGAGGCAGAGGCAGGCAGGAGGCAGAGGCAGAGGCAGAGGCAGCTACATCTCTACGAGTTAAGGGTCAGCCTGGTCTGCATAGTAAGTTCCAAGACAGCCAGAGCTGTACAGTGAGACCCTGTCTGAGAAAGAGAGTGAGGGAGGAGGAGGAGGAGGAGGAGGAGGAGGGGAGGAGGAGGAGGAGGAGGAGGAGGAGGAGGAGGAGAGAGAGAGAGAATGAGATGAGAAAGAGAATGAGAGATAATGAGAGAGAGAAAGAATGAGAGAGAGAGAGAGAGAGAGAGAGAGAGAGAGAGAGAGAGATATTACCCTTCATAGTCACTGTTTAAAGTCTGTGCACCAAGGATGTGTGTTCAGCATCCAATGAGTGGATCGTCTTTTGGAATAAGGATAGAGTAAGGCAAAGAGCTGAGCAGACAGCTCTAGAAATGATGAAATGCATATGTTGCCATCATTTTAGTGACTTCACATAGTCATTCACTGGCTACTGTGGTCAACAAATCCAGAAATCAGTTTCCAGGTGGAATGGAATACCACTTTAAAGGATCAAGAGCTGGAGTTCTAGCACTATTGTGATGTTCTCTGGCTATGTGATGCTTTGGGGGTACTCACTGAGATCCCAGTTTCCTTTCCTGAAATTTGGGAGCCTATCTATCTAAAAGAGTTATTGTAAGAAAATAACTAGGTCATGTCCACATGATCCAAATTTGTTAAAAGTGATCTAATTATATTCCACTTAAAATACTGTAACACTTCATATGGGTCCACAGACTGCCTCCTCCTGGCTCCCACATTTTCTTCTTTACCCAGGTACTTCATCTGCATCTAAGGATGCAAGCCACAGGCAAGGGGCATTTCCCAATACTTCAGAAAAATGCAGTCAGCATTCATTATGTCAGAGTTCATTATGTGCTAGCCTTAGCAAACATTAAGTTCTATTTTCAGTAGAAAACAAAATACCAGAACTCCCAGAAGCTCTGATTTAGACTGGCTGGCCCTTAACAGTATGAATTTACACCATACACTCCTTGCCCCAGGGAAGAAGACACAACTAGTGTGTGCTTTAGAAGCCACACCTCCACGGTGGCTTATGGCAGTATCTTGTCCTTCAGCACTGTGACATATAACTCCTACGATATAAATATTTCCATTATCTAAACTGGCTAAGGATTTTCCAACTGGGAAGAGCTGCTCTCAGTTGGGGACTGCTCAGAACAGAATGGCCTCTTGTGCATGTCTGTGGAGAACTGTCTTGATTGCTAATTGATGCAGGAGGGCCCAGCCCACGGTGGGCAGAAAAGGCCTAGGCAGGTGAGTCTAGAGTCTATAAGAAAGCTAGCTGGGCATGAAAGAGAGCAAACTAGAAAGCACGTTTTCTCCATGGTTGCTGCCTGTGCCCCTGCTTGGGTTCCTGCCTTGACTTCCCCAGTGATGGGCTGTTACAAGTATAAGCCAAAGAAACTGTTTCTTCCCATGTTGCTTTTGGTCATGGTAACAGTAAGAGAAAGCAAAGACATACGCTTGCACGGTGTTGAAGGTGGCACATCTGTGTTGTCAGAACTGATATTTCCAGAATGCATGTGTGAACTGAGGAAGATCTAAGCTGTGGTGATTGTCGACTCAAAGTTCTCCGGACAGTTTTCAGAGGCAGGCTTACAGATATCCCTTAGAGGCATAGACATTGTTTGCTTCTAAGGGCCTTCTCAGCCTTCTCTGAGTCCTCTCCGTTTTCCTCATACATACTTGAGAATCACTTTCCTTTGGCCATGAATGGCTGGAAGTCAGTGTAGGAACCTCTCTGTTGATAAATTACAGTCTGTAGCAGGCTGGTGGCTATGTCTTAATGAGGAAAGCCAATGTGTTGCTATCTCAAGATCTTAGATTTTAGACACTTTGTCTTTATGTTCATTCAGAGATCTGGAGCCCCAAGTTTTTGACTCAGCTTTAGAAATGCTTGGGACCTTCACCTGGCTGCTCACCTCTGCCTTGTTTCTCATGCTTTGATTCATTCTATTGTGGCCATAGCATTCTACCTACAACAAGTGTCTCCTTGACCACCACCATTCTCCTGCTTCACTATCCTGACCCTCTTCTCACTCAAGGATCATGTTAAAATCTTGCTATAAGGATTAAGAGACTTTTCAAATAAGGCTAACCAAACAGCAACTGGATATGGCAAACACTGAATTTTTAGTTAAAGACTTGGTTAAAAGTTAAAAGCATAAGCCTTCCTGTGAAGACCAAACAATGAAGAGGAGAGCTGGAGGGTAGGCTGGCTCCCAAACTGTCCTCTGCTATGTTCTCTCCGGGTTACAACACATTACATTCTCCTCACATGCTTCACCCTGTAGTAAAGGTAGGCTATCTGCTGTCACGTGCACACTTATAAATGGCAACCTAAACCCAGCACAGATTTTGTTTGTTTACCATTTTCTCATTAATGAATTGATTAATCTTCTTCTGGGACTGAGCTAACTTCTGTTTTGGAATAGACAAACAGTCAATGGTCTCTGCTTCCTCAAATGCAGTGTCTTCCTCAGTCTCTCCGAATTGACAAGTAGTGAACAAGTCATCTGTTTCTTGTGTTGGGATTCTGGTTTGCTGTGACCTGAGGGCAGAAGAGGGGCACGGATCAGGATTCTCCAAAAGACACAACAGTAGCTACAGTGTCCACAGCTCCGGCTAGTAACTTGCTTTCTAAGTTCAG
This sequence comes from Rattus rattus, assembly GCF_011064425.1. Lineage (NCBI taxonomy): Eukaryota > Metazoa > Chordata > Mammalia > Rodentia > Muridae > Rattus > Rattus rattus. The sequence continues at coordinate 170,181,062 of NC_046156.1, read as the reverse complement.
GTGAAATAAGGATATACGGTAAACACACGCTACCCTCAAGACCCAGCATTGAAGACAGCCATCTGGGAGCTCAAAGTAAACATCTGGTAGACATGTCACCTTGCGTTAGAATCACGGCCTTCGGACCCTCTGCTGGTAAGCTAGGTCACCTTACATAAGTCATTATGTAAACGGCTTCTCTGTAAATGTGGGTTAAAGCGAACACCTGCTTACTGTCATTAGAAAGGACTAGCAGAGGTGATGCCATAAATCACTGTCTCAGTGAGCCACACTTTGCAAGTGCTTCCTTAATGTTCACTGTTATTTCTGCTATTGGCTCCATGATTTGGTTTCTATATCTACAGCAATGAGAGTGTTGAGTTAGGTCTTGAAGATCCTACAGTTAAGATCCAAGACACGGGAAGGGACTAATACAGTAAACTTGGGGGCGGGGACTAGTATGTGCAGGCCAGCTGACTTCACAGCTCCCCTTTCGTATATCTAAAAATCATCAACCTGGAATTTGTAATCAACCAGAGAGAATGCAGCTTTTGGCAAGAGAGAACTACGTGCTAGGTCAAGTGTGGACTGAGAAGCAAGAGGCTCTTTTGTTGTATTAGAAATAGAAATCAATGTGGTAAGAAAGAAAGAACCAAGCCGCAAATTCTCCACAAACAACCACATGCATACTCACCTATGATCTAGATAACCACTTCTGATGGCCAGGCTGATAGCAGTTGTGAAGTGGGTAATGAGAGGAGTACACAGAGAAAAAAGAGAAGATCCTAACATCACCAGAAAAATTAGAGTGATCTGGAATAAACCGAATTCTGGCATCGTAAGAGGAATAATACTTAGAAATGTCTCCCGAGGAATCATTTTTGTATTCACAATGCCTTTTAAGAATTCAGACACTGAAAACTTTTGAAGTTTGTCATGCTTAAGCAATTGTAGGGACTCCTACCTATAATCCCAGGAGACTCAAGCAGAATTATGAGTTCAAGACCAGTATGGGCTCCAAAACAAGATTGTCTCAAAAAAACTAACCTTTAACACTGATTACTTGGGTAATTCATATTTACTGCTTTTTTTAAAGGGGGGAGTTGAGGAAGGTATGACAGGAAAAGAAAGGTCAAGTGTTATCTTTTACGCCAAATTTGAAAATTTACACAAAAGCCAGAATCTCCTTTCAAATGACATACCCAGAGACAAGCAGGCATGCCAGATCATGTGGCGAGAGGAATACTTCAAGTCAGGTCAGGGAGGACTGAACTTGCCCTAGATGAACATGCTTTTAGTAGACCATGAGAAAGGCTGGTGTTTGAAAAGCAAGTGATGGAGTGGGCTCTCATCCGTCTACTGAATGTCCTACTTTCCTTCTATACACAGCCTGGACATCTGCTAGGAAATCTCTCTCAGAAGCAGTGACCAAAGCAGTTCACTTCAACTCTATATGTGTATCATATGTACTTTAAGAGGATTCTCCATTGGTAGGTTTCTCTGTGCCCTTTTCAAAAGCTCTTTAATGTTCTTTTATCCTTCTCCATATGCCCTACCTTGTCCTACCATTTCCCTCCCCATGCTCATTTAACCCTTTCTGTTCTGTTGCTTTCCTTACTACCATAGGTTCTCTCTCTCCCTTCTCAAAAGCTCTTCTCCATGGCCTCGTACCAATTTCCTGACATCTTTGGGTATTACAAGGGAAACATACATAATTGAAGATCCAAAGCTAATATCCACAAATGAGAGAAGGCATGACATTTCTATTTTCTGGGTCTGGGTTTCCTCACTCAGAATGACTGTTTCTAGTTCCATTCATATACCTGTGAATTTCATAATTCTATTTTCTGAACAACTGAATGACATTCCATTGTGTAAGTGTATTACATCTTTATTATTGATTCATCAGCCAATGGACATCAAAGCTGTGCTCACTTCCTGGATATTGTGAGTAGAGGAGCAATGAACATAAATTAGCAGCTATCTCTGAAGTATGATTATACAATCCCATAGGCTATATGGCTGGATCATGTGATAAGGTGAATTTAAATGGAGTTACCTATGACGGGGGGTGACAATGTTTTTATTAAATCTGAGGGTCATAAATGGGCTACTTCTTTTGGAATTGTTGACCAGTGAAGCCCTGTAGATCTGCAAACATTATGGGCTATTGAGAATGGGCCCCATAGGCTCATATATTTGAAGGTTGGTCCCTAGTTAATGAACTATTTGGGAAGGATTAGGAAGTATGGCTTTGGAAAAGTTGTGTCACTAGGGGGTGGGCTTTGAGGTTTCAAAATCTATGTCATTGTCAGTTAGCTCTCTCTGCTTCATGGTTGTGGTCAAGATGCACACTCTTGGTTGCTGTCCCAGCACCACGCATGCCTGCCTACAGCCATGCTCCCTGCCATGACAGTCATGGACTCACCCTCTGAACCTGTAGGCTCCCAATAAACTCTTTCTGTTTAAGGTGCCTTAATCATCGAGTCTTACCACAGCAATAGAAAAGTAACTAATGTGTTTTACACTCCTCCTCCCAAAAACTCAGGGATCATTTCAGAAGTGAGAGTGGAAAGACTTTAAGAGCCAGAAGTGGTGCTCGCTTCGGCAGCACATATACTAAAAATTGGAACGATACAGAGAAGATTAGCATGGCCCCTGCGCAAGGATGACACGCAAATTCGTGAAGCGTTCCATATTTTTAGAACACATGGAAACAACCCTGGATATAGAAAACCAAAAGAAGAGACAAGGAGCTGTAGATACGAGCTTCACCAACAGAATACAAGAGATGGAAGAGAGAATCTCAGGAGCAGAAGATTCCATAGAAATCATTGACTCAACTGTCAAAGACAATGTAAAGCGGAAAAAACTACTGGTCCAAAACATACAGGAAATCCAGGACACAATGAGAAGATCAAACCTAAGGATAATAGGTATAGAACAGAGTGAAGACTCCCAGCTCAAAGGACCAGTAAATATCTTCAACAAAATCATAGAAGAAAACTTCCCTAACCTAAAAAAAGAGATACCCGTAGGCATACAAGAAGCCTACAGAACTCCAAATAGATTGGACCAGAAAAGAAACACCTCCCGTCACATAATAGTCAAAACACCAAACGCACAAAATGAAGAAAGAATATTAAAAGCAGTAAGGGAAAAAGGTCAAGTAACATATAAAGGCAGACCTATCAGACTTTCTGGCAGACTTTTCACCAGAAACTATGAAAGCCAGAAGATGCTGGACAGATGTCATACAGACCCTAAGAGAACACAAATGCCAGCCCAGGTTACTGTATCCTGCAAAACTCTCAATTAACATAGATGGAGAAACCAAGATATTCCATGACAAAACCAAATTTACACAATATCTTTCTACAAATCCAGCACTACAAAGGATAATAAATGGTAAAGCCCAACATAAGGAGGCAAGCTATACCCTAGAAGAAACAAGAAACTAATCGTCTTGGCAACAAAACAAAGAGAAGAAAAGCACACAAACATAACCTCAATCCAAATATGAATATAACAGGAAGCAATAATCACTATTCCTTAATATCTCTCAACATCAATGGCCTCAACTCCCCAATAAAAAGACATAGATTAACAAACTGGATAGCTCAGTGGTAGAGCGCTTGCCTAGGAAGGAGGCCCTGGGTTCTCAAAAAAAGAATCAAAAAAAAAAAAAAAAAAAAAAACTGGCCTACATGAGGAAACATTCACCTCAGAGACCTCAGAGACAAAGACAGACACTACCTCAGAGTGAAAGGCTGGAAAACAACTTTGCAAGCAAATGGTCAGAAGAAGCAAGCTGGAGTAGCCATTCTAATATCAAATAAAATCAATTTCCAACTAAAATTCATCAAAAAAGATAAGGAAGTACACTTCATATTCATCAAAGGAAAAATCCACCAAGATGAACTCTCAATCCTAAATATCTATGCCCCAAATACAAGGGCACCTACATACGTAAAAGAAACCTTACTAAAGCTCAAAACACACACTGCACCTCACACAATAATAGTAGGAGACTTCAACACCCCACTCTCATCAATGGACAGATCATGGAAACAGAAATTAAACAGAGACGTAGACAGACTAAGAGAAGTCATGAGCCAAATGGACTTAACAGATATTTACAGAACATTCTATCCTAAAGCAAAAGGATATACCTTCTTCTCAGCTCCTCATGGTACTTTCTCCAAAATTGACCATATAATTGGTCAAAAAACGGGCCTCAACAGGTACAGAAAGATAGAAATAATCCCATGCGTGATATCGGACCACCACGGCCTAAAACTGGTCTTCAATATCAATAAGGGAAGAATGCCCACATATACGTGGAAATGGAACAATGCTCTACTCAATGATAACCTGGTCAAGGAAGAAATAAAGAAAGAAATTAAAGACTTTTAGAATTTAATGAAAATGAAGGTACAACATACCCAAACTTATGGGACACAATGAAAGCTGTGCTAAGAGGAAAACTCATAGCGCTGAGTGCCTGCAGAAAAGAAACAGGAAAAGAGCATATGTCAGCAGCTTGACAGCACACCTAAAAGCTCTAGAACAAAAAGAAGCAAATACACCCAGGAGGGTAGAAGGCAGGAAATAATCAAACTCAGAGCTGAAATCAACCAAGTAGAAACAAAAAGGACCATAGAAAGAATCAACAGAACCAAAAAGTTGGTTCTTTGAGAAAATCAACAAGATAGATAAACCCTTAGCCAGACTAATGAGAGGACACAGAGTGTATCCAAATTAACAAAATCAGAAATGAAAAGGAGACATAACTACAGATTCAGAGGAAATTCAAAAAATCATCAGATCTTACTATAAAGCCTATATTCAACAAAACTTGAAAATCTGCAGGAAATGGACAATTTCCTAGACAGATACCAGGTACGAAGTTAAATCAGGAACAGATAAACCAGTTAAACAACCCCATAACTCCTAAAGAAATAGAAGCAGTCATTAAAGGTCTCCCAACCAAAAAGAGCCCAGGTCCAGACGGGTTTAGTGCAGAATTCTATCAGACCTTCATAGAAGACCTCATACCAATATTATCCAAACTATTCCACAAAATTGAAACAGATGGAGCACTACCGAATTCCTTCTATGAAGCCACAATTACTCTTATACCTAAACCACACAAAGACCCAACAAAGAAAGAGAACTTCAGACCAATTTCCCTTATGAATATGGACGCAAAAATACTCAATAAAATTCTGGCGAACCGAATCCAAGAGCGCATCAAAACAATCATCCACCATGATCAAGTAGGCTTCATCCCAGGCATGCAGGGATGGTTTAATATACGGAAAACCACCAACGTGATCCATTATATAAACAAACTCAAAGAACAAAACCACATGATCATTTCATTAGATGCTGAGAAAGCATTTGACAAAATTCAACACCCCTTCATGATAAAAGTCCTGGAAAGAATAGGAATTCAAGGCCCATACCTGAACATAGTAAAAGCCATATACGCAAACCAGTTGCTAACATTAAACTAAATGGAGAGAAACTTGAAGCAATCCCATTAAAATCAGGGACTAGACAAGGCTGCCCACTCTCTCCCTACTTATTCAATATAGTTCTTGAAGTTCTAGCCAGAGCAATCAGACAAAAAAAGGAGGTCAAGGGGATACAGATCGGAAAAGAAGAAGTCAAAATATCACTATTTGCAGATGATATGATAGTATATTTAAGTGATCCCAAAAGTTCCACCAGAGAACTACTAAAGCTGATAAACAACTTCAGCAAAGTGGCTGGGTATAAAATTAACTCAAATAAATCAGTAGCCTTCCTCTACACAAAAGAGAAACAAGCCGAGAAAGAAATTAGGGAAACGACACCCTTCATAATAGACCCAAATAATATAAAGTACCTCGGTGTGACTTTAACCAAGCAAGTGAAAGATCTGTACAACAAGAACTTCAAGACTCTGAAGAAAGAAATTGAAGAAGACCTCAGAAGATGGAAAGATCTTCCATGCTCATGGATTGGCAGGATTAATATAGTAAAAATGGCCATTTTACCAAAAGCGATCTACAGATTCAATGCAATCCCCAACAAAATACCAATCCAATTCTTCAAAGAGTTAGACAGAACAATTTGCAAATTCATCTGGAATAAAAAAAACCCAGGATAGCTCAAACTATCCTCAACAATAAAAGGACTTAAGGGGGAATCACTATCCCTGAATTCAAGCAGTATTACAGAGCAATAGTGATAAAAACTGCATGGTATTGGTACAGAGACAGACAGATAGACCAATGGAACAGAACTGAAGACCCAGAAATGAACCCACACACCTATGGGCACTTGATTTTTTGACAAAGGAGCCAAAACCATCCAATGGAAAAAGATAGCATTTTCAGCAAATGGTGCTGGTTCAACTGGAGGTCAACATGTAGAAGAATGCAGATCAATCCATGCTTATCACCCTGTACAAAGCTTAAGTCCAAGTGGATCAAGGACCTCCACATCAAACCAGACACACTCAAACTAATAGAAGAAAAACTAGGGAAGCATCTGGAACACATGGGCACTGGAAAAAATTTCCTGAACAAAACACCAATGGCTTATGCTCTAAGATCAAGAATCGACAAATGGGATCTCATAAAACTACAAAGCTTCTGTAAGGAAAAGGACACTGTGGTAAGGACAAAACGGCAACCAACAGATTGGGAAAAGATCTTTACCAATCCTACAACAGATAGAGGCCTTATATCCAAAATATACAAAGAACTCAAAAAGTTAGACCGCAGGGAGACAAATAACCCTATTAAAAAATGGGGTTCAGAGCTAAACAAAGAATTCACAGCTGAGGAATGCTGAATGGCTGAGAAACACCTAAAGAAATGTTCAACATCTTTAGTCATAAGGGAAATGCAAATCAAAACAACCCTGAGATTTCACCTCACACCAGTGAGAATGGCAAAGATCAAAAACTCAGGTGACAGCAGATGCTGGCGAGGATGGGGAGAAAGAGGAACACTCCTCCATTGTTAGTGGGGTTGCAGACTGATACAACCATTCTGGAAATCAGTCTGGAGGTTCCTCAGAAAATTGGACATTGAACTGCCTGAGGATCCAACTATACCTCTCTTGGGCATGTACCCAAAAGATGCCCCAACATATAACAAAGACACATGCTCCACTATGTTCATCGCAGCCTTATTTATAATAGCCAGAAGCTGGAAAGAACCCAGATGCCCTTCAACAGAGGAATGGATACAGAAAATGTGGTACATCTACACAATGGAATATTACTCAGCTATCAAAAACAATGACTTTATGAAATTCATAGGCAAATGGTCCGAACTGGAAAATATCATCCTGAGTGAGGTAACCCAATCACAGAAAAACACACATGGTATGCACTCATTGATAAGTGGCTATTAGCCCAAATGCTTGAATTACCCTAGATGCCTAGAACAAATGAAACTCAAGACGGATGATCAAAATGTGAATGCTTCACTCCTTCTTTAAAAGGGGGAACAAGAATACCCTTGGCAGGGAATAGAGAGGCAAAGATTAAAACAGACACAGAAGGAACACCCATTCAGAGCCTGCCCCACATGTGGCCCATGCATATACAGCCATCCAATTAGACAAGATGGATGGAGCAAAGAAGTGCAGACCGACAGGAGCCGGATGTAGATCGCTCCTGAGAGACACGGCCAGAATACAGCAAACACAGAGGCGTATGCCAGCAGCAAACCACTGAATTGAGAATAGGACCCCGTTGAAGGAATCAGAGAAAGAACTGGAAGAGCTTGAAGGGCTCGAGACCCCATATGTACAACAATGCCAAGCAACCAGAGCTTCCAGGGACTAAGCCACTACCTAAAGACTATACATGGACTGACCCTGGACTCTGACCTCATAGGTAGCAATGAATATCCTAGTAAGAGCACCAGTGGAAGGGAAGCCCTGGGTCCCCTAAGACTGAACCCCAGTGAACTAGATTGTTGGGGGAGGGCGGCAAGGGGGAGGGTGGGGAGGAACACCCATAAGGAAGGGGGGGGAGGGAAGGGGATGTTTGACCGGAAACCGGGAAAGGGAATAACACTCGAAAATGTATATAAGAAATATTCAAGTTAATTAAAAAAAAAAAAAAAAAAAGAGCCAGAAGTGGTAGATGACTACAACGAAAGCATTTTCTGGACACAACAGGGTGGCTGCATTTATCAACTCACAGCCATTGTAATAGCAAGTACAAGACCTGCACAAGCTCAAGTTAGGCAAAATCCCAGCAGTCAGAGAGGAGGAGGGCATGAAGTCTCAACCCTAGCTGAACTGCTACTGGCAACTGATGGTTTCTGGGAGAGGGAGTCAGTTCTCTTTAAGGATGTCACTCCAGTGAATGGCTACACACCCAAAAGTTTACGGTTAGTACAAATGGGACTTGATTTTTTTTTAAGATTTATTTATTTTATGTGGCTACACTGTAGTTATCTTCAGACACACCAGAAGAGGGCATCGGATCCCATTACAGATGGTTGTGAGCCACCATGTGGTTGCTGGGAATTGAACTCAGGACCTCTGGAAGAGCAGCCAGTGCTCTTAACCGCTGAGCCATCTTTCAGCACCCATTTAGTTGTTTGTTTAAAGAAGACAAAGTTGGGTGGGTCAGAAAGTGGGTGGGATATACATTGTGAGAATTCTCTAAGAACTAAAAGGACACTACAAAGAAGGTGCAAAAACTTCCCCAAATTTCTACTAAAATGTAATTCACATTATAGTCTAACTTATTCCTCCCTCTCCAATCACCCCTCCCCACGGCTTTCCCCTCAGGAGCCCCCAGGGAGTCTTCTTGGCCTTCTAAAAGTAAATCCCACTGAGGCTGAGGCTGAGTCACGCTTATTTCTCAAATCCTAATACCTGTCTAGTTCACAGTAAATTCAAACAATTTGCTACACAGTGAACAAGAATATGTATGAAAAACAACACGCGTCTTTGGAATGTTTAAATGCCAAGGAGCGGGGGAACCTGTGACAAGAGATTATACACCCAGAAGGGCTAACGGGAAAAGTTTTCCCTCAATAGGAAATTTTCCTTGAGCTGCTTATTTCATAGATGTGGAACAGAAGTTAAATCCATTCATTCATGAGAGAAGTCACTGAGTGTGGATGTTAAAAAAATTGTAAGCTCCAATATTTTTAAGCCTTAAATGAGATTGTGTTGAGATCGAGGCAGCAGTTTGCAACAATAATCTCAAACAACAACAACAACAACAACAAAAAGACAAACAATGAGGTCTTTGCAGGTGATTTGAGAACAGCCCTGAGCTAGCTTTGAACATTCAGTTAAATAAATAAAATAAAATAATGTTGGCAACTGAGACAGGACATATGAGATATCTCACAACAATTTTCCATAACAATTGAGATATCTCATGACAAGTATTCATGACAATTGAGATATCTCAAAGGAAAGTCAGAATGAAAGGAATGGGTAAGTCGGACGATGCCTTCCTAGGCTTGTGACGCATTCTGTCTGTTGACATCATAAATATGAATCCTGATTGGTAGTATATTTAAAGAACTGGGTTATCCCCATGATACTGTATTGTTAACTCTACATTTTAAAGAGATTTATTTATTTTTACTTCATGAGGGTTTTGCCTGTGTGTATGCCAGTGCACCTTGTGCATGCATGTAGAGGCCAGATGGGGGTTTGGATCTCCTGGCTGAAGTTACAGACAACTATTAACTGTCACGTGGGAGCCACGGATTGGACTTTAGAAGAGGGTGCTCTTCACTGCTGAGAAGGCTCTTGAGCTTCACAACGCTACATATTTTAAAGTCCTGTGTTTTCGTAGTTCTAGAACATTTAACCTTACGATATTTCATGATGTAGTACATAATCTCTCTCCAGTAAGATATCCACTAGCCACAGGAGGGTATTGTGAGCCAGAAATGTAGCTACTGAGCATTGAGGTGCTCTTGAAAACAGGCTAAATTTTTATGACTCGCTATGAAAAAAAGTATAAAATATTTAGCAGTTAGTGCAAAATATTTAGCAGTTGTATATAATATCTTATGTATACTGAAATAAGAGAGCGTTAAAATGAAATATGCTTATTTCTGTCCACATTTTATTATGTCTGTCAGAAAAGTTGAAATGGCCTAAGTGGTTGATAGCCGTTGTTTCTGCTGTATTTCTACACGAGGACCCTGGTACAAAGCAGGGTTCTCCTTTCAGGCCGATTCTGCCTCCTCGGCATATTTGGCAATGTCTAAGAATATTTTAGTCACAAACCCAGGCAGTGCTATAGGCATCCTGTGGGTAAAGGCAAAGTATGCCTCTAAACCTCCCAAATGAAGGGTTTTCTAATTCATAATGTCAAAAGTGCCAAGAGTAAGAGATCTCCATATAGAGAAATGGCTAGTGGTTAAAAATAGACTACCTGTATTAAACGCCACTAACCAGCTGTGCACCGCTGGGCAAACTGCCTATACTCCCTTCGATTTATGATTAGCAGCTGTACGATGCAGCCCTGATGCTGTGAGGAGACAGGCACACAGAATCTGCTCACTAAGCATTGCTTATTAGGATGTAAACATTTTTAGTCGGACTTGTTAGAAGCACTCACTACTCTTCCAGAAGACATAGCTTAGTTCCCAGAATTCACGGCAGGTGGTTTACAATTCTGTGTAACTGCAGCACCAGGGTATCCATCCCTCTTTCATTCACATACCCCCCACCCCAGAAAAACATAAAATAGTAAAAGTAAATCTAAAATTGCTTTTATCTGTCCATTGCCTCTTTATTTCATGAAATCTTACTCCTTGGCTTTGTCATGTTTATCTTACTGGGTTCACTGGAGTTGTTATAAGGTTGCTTTGTAAATTTGTAATGTTGTAAACCTGAACCTCCTCATAAACTAGAAAAAAAAATTATCGTCCCTCTTTGAGAGATTGTTGACCCAACTGGATGTTATCCCATAATATTATTAGCATACAGCACAGCCATGGGCCTTTCTCTTCTGTGGAAAGTGCACGAAAAGCTTTTCACTCGAGCTTTCTTTTAAAAACGGCAAGTCCTGCCCTTTCTGGCGAGTGGCACCATGTCAAGGCACTGTCAGTACTTACAGGTGGAAGCAGAAGTCCCAGTAGGTGGCATTGCTAACAGTTGGAATGCAGATGGGGTCGGTTGTTGTTCTGTTTTCCCTCAGGTGGATGCTACTGACTTTAAAATTGCTAAATATAACTCTACAAATAGACTATGCAGACCAATGATTAGAGACTCCCCAGAAGACGACATTGCAGGTGCTTATTAAGGTTGTAATTCTTTCCCCTAACTTCTACTTTATATTACATCTCCAAAGTCTTTTGTCATGACACAGCTTTTACATTTACTGGATCATCCAAACACTATCATGACCTAGTCAACCCAAATATTGTTTGGCAGCGCTACGGGAAAGCTGGATCAAAAATTCTTCCTTTTCCAGGAGCCATACCACTATTTAATAGGAAGTTCTAGTCAAGAGCTAGAGGCTAAAACTCACGTTCCCGCTTAGGCTGCTGCTTTTAGCAGTTGACAAAGTGAACCCCGTGGGAAGATGGGGGAGGGGATGTGGTTGATAATGATTGGTCAAACTCTAGCTCATCCCTACGCCTTAATGCACACTTTACTGAACAGTAACACCGTCGAGTCGCTCCCTGAAGAATACTGTGGTACTTTCCTTGATCCAGGATCCAGAACACCCAAAACTGAAAAGGGGCGGTGGGTTGCGGATGGGGCAGAAGGACTAACTTCTCTAAGTCCTACTTTCTTTCACGTTTTGAGTTCTCAAGGTCCCAAACACAGTTCCCACGCAGTTGCACTGGACCCTGGCTGGACTAGACCACCACCCTTGTGCCCCCCACCCCCAAGGGTGTATTTTTCGCTGCTTTTCTATTGTTGCTTCCTAACTGCGGACACCCCTGGAGCTCGGCCCCATTCCTGCCTGGTTTCTGGGGCCCTGCACTGGAAGCTGGGGAACACTTCTGGCTTGCCGACCCGGAAACACCTTCCCTACCCGCTCACCCGGCTAGGCAGTTCAGACCTCTGCTACCTCGGGCCCGTGCTGGTGCCCGGGCCATGTCGAGTCTCACCAAAGCTGGGCTTCTGGATCTGGAAATAATGCGTTGCCATGGGAATGGAACGCTGCCTTAACGCTGACCCTGGGGAGCCCCAAAGGGAGGCACTTCCGGCCAGCCAAGGGAAATGCGTTCAGCCTTGCTGCTGCTGTGAATGGTCCTGTAGTGCCTGTCGCACAAGGATATTATTTCTTGAAGATGAAGGAAGAGAGAATAAATCCTGTGGAAAAGGGAAGGAACTGTAGGCCTCAGGAGCCTGATGGCTTTAAAACTGCAATGTCTATGGGTGTTTTCCGCAATGATTCTTGGCTAACCAGTCCTCCCCTTTCCTGAAGCATCCTGCACCACCACAGCACTCTCCAGGTGTTCTGGGGTCATGGTCAGTGACTTCTCCGAGTAAGGTTAGGATCACACTTGTTGGAGAAAACAGTACAGTACAGGAAGATTCAGGAATGGACCAGCAGCTGTCAAATGGTTACCATTTCGGGGAGACAGGCACACGTGGCAAACACCATGTAGCCCGAAATCACAGGCAAGTTTGTACCACCAGGTCACAGAGCACACAGTAGTACTACACACATGTGAAGAACGCACTCTCTGTGGCACACATTTGAAAGAGATATAATGAACTATATATACTGTACACTGGGTTCTTGACAACTGAACAGGTAAGTCCCTCCTGTTTTAAAAGGAAAACCTGGGTAGAGAAAGAAAACCACAGAAATTTTGTATGTTTTGCATTTGTTCTTGCATATCTGGGGTGGAAATTTATCCTTAACACTAGAATGTCAAGAAAGCCTTTCAAGGCAGGAGGATTTAAATGAGTTTGCTTTCACATATGATACATGCTGATGCTCTGTAGATCAAGGTTTAAATCTGTACTCTCAAAGAGCCTGAGCCAAAAGTTTGGAAAGATCTCACCCTGCTTGTTCTCTGGTTTCTAAGAGAAGCTTCAGCATGAGATGACCACCAGTGTGATAAACTTGGTTTCAGGATGGCAGGGCTGCAGTTTGGACTCCCAGGCTTGGTATAAGTCACATCTTGTGGGTATCAGTTTCCTTCACTACACTATAAGTAGATATGTATACATACTCTCCTCTCTACAGCTTCTTTGTTTCTGGGATTCTATGAAGATGACCCCATGACTGATGTTTGATATTTATGGAGATTAAAAGGAAGAATTTATTTTTATATTGTCTAAGACTGTCTTAGTTTGGGTTTTATTGCTGTGAAGAGACACCATGACCAAGACAACTCTTATAAGGACAACATTTAATTAGGGCTTAGCTTAGAGGTTTGGAGGTTCAGTCCATTATCATCAAGGCAGGAACAAGACAGGATCCAGGCAGGCATGGTGCAGGAGGAGCTGAGGGTTCTGCACCTCTATGTGATGGCAGCTAGTGGAAGACTAACTTCCAGGTAGAGGAAGGTCTTATAGCCCACATCCACAGTGACACACCTACTCCAACAGGGCCACACCTTCTAAACGTGCCACTCTCTGGGCTGAGCCTAGACAAACCGTCACAAAGACTCGTTTCCCTTAACGAAGTCAGGCACCATCAAGTCAAAATTTTAAGTCTGTGAAAGGGGAGTTTGTTTATTCCAAATACTTGGTTTTGCCAATCACTGTGTGTACCAGAATTGACACTAAGTTCCCCTTCCTAAAGGTGATAATGAGTCTGCCTCCATTTAATTAGCCCTGAACAGAAGAGAAGCAAGTTGCTTTCCTCTGCAAAGTTGTAAAGCAAACTCAGACAACCCCAGAGTCTCAACATCGCAAGTCTCTGACTCTTTTTCTTTCGGTGCCATCTTAACTCTGTCCCTCAAATGTCCACTTTAGTAATGTGTATGACTTAGGCTTGGCTAACTCTGGGATGGAATGCCATTGGTCGCCAGAGTTCTTTCATTTCTACTCACACACACACTCTTAATCCCAAAGCAGAAACAATCTCAGCACTTCAGAGGTAGAAACAGCATTGAAGCAAATTTGAGGACAGCCCGGGAGGTACACAGCAAGTACCAGATTAGCCAGGGGTACGTCATGGATTTTTTTGTCTCAAATAAGTAAAAGAAAAAATTATACAGCTTATGTAGAGACTTTGTAGAGAAAAGAAAGCATATGTAGAGGGCTCTTTGAGATTCTTTTGACCCAAATCTAATGTGATTACTTTCAAAGGATTCCAATCCCAGAAACTGTGAAATATAAGAACAAGAAAATCCAAATATTTTGGCCTCTCTGGACAGAATCCGATGCTCTTCTACTTAAGTTCAGCTGTCGGCTTCACACAGCCCAGTTATGTGGAGGAGTTAAGATCCAAATTGTCTCCATCATATTGGCTTATGGGGCATATCGGTGGAATACTTTTTTTTTTTTTTTTTTCGGAGCTGGGGACCCGAACCCAGGGCCTTGCGCTTCCTAGGCAAGCACTCTACCACTGAGCTAAATCCCCAACCCAGGTGGAATACTTTCTTAAATGCTCACTGATGTAGAAGGGCCTAATCAAGTATGGGGGTAGCCATCCCTGGGCAGGTGGGCCTGGGCTACAGAAGAAATGTAGCTGGCTGTGAGCTTGGGAGCAAACCAATAAACAACATCCCTTCATGGTATCTACTTCAATTTCCTGCCCTGGTTGAGCTCCTGTCATGACTTCTCCCAACGATGGACTGTAAGCTGTCCGATGAAACAAACCCTTTCCTCCCCAAGTTGCTTTTTGGTTTTGTTGTTTACTACATCAACAGGAAGCAAACCAATACAGATGCCATGTTTTGGTCAGTGTTCTATTGCTGTGAAGAGACACCATGACCTTGGCAACTCTGGTAAAGGGAAGCATTTAATCCTGGCTTGTTTGTACTTTCAAAAGTTTGGTCCCTTGTCATCACAGCAAGGAGCATAGTGGCACACAGGCAGACATGGTGCTGGTGAAGCAGTTGAGAGTTCTACACCTGGATCCTCTGGCAGCAGGAAGAAGAGATACACTGGACCTGGCTTGGGCCCTTGAAACTTCAAAGTCCACCTCCAGTGATACACTTCTTCCAACAAGGCCACAACTATTCCAAGCCTACACTCAAAAAGTACCACTTCCTGCTGACCATGCAAGTGTATGAGCCTATGGGGCCGTTCTTTTTCAAACCACCATACTTGACGTCACTCTGAGCTTCCACATCTACTCTGCTCTACCCCTCATCATGATGCTCAGCTCACTTTTGTGTTTACTTGTTTTATAGACTATGCCTCAACACAAATATTTATTGAGTATGTGTGTATGTACCAGATGCCTGTTGAAGAACCAAGGCAATGTGTTGGTCAGTATTCTGTCACTGTAACAAAGTACCTGAGAAAATAAGCTTAACCAGAGGAAAGGTTTATTTTAAATCATGGTTTCAAAAGTTCAGCTGGTGTTTCTTTGGCCTAGGACACTTGGCAGGAGTAGTGTTTTCTTTATTAAGAAGTAGAGAGAGGGGAGAGGAAAGGAAAGAGGGAAGGAGAATGGGAGAGAATCCCAGTATATCTTGAAGGGAATTCTCTAAAGGACCTGCTTTTGCAACTTGGCCCTATTTCCTGAGGTTGCTGTCACCTCCTAGCAGTGCCACCCACTAGATACCAAACTGTCTCGCGCCCAACGTCTCACCAGCAGGAACGCATGCGTGGACACCAGGATCCTTCTGCAGCAAAGCGTTTATTACATCTTGAAGAGGAGAGACGCGGGGCCTAGAATGGCGCGGTTTATATACCCCCTAGCGCGGCGCATCCACACCTGATTGGTCGCTTACCCATGATCTCATAGGCACGCCCCAGAGTGGGCAAAGACCTGGCACGAGACACTCTTGCACATGTGCACACAGCTAACTTCCTGAAAGGAAGTCGGGCTGGCGCGGCGGAAGCCAGCGCCATCTTGTGGTGGCGAATGTTATTGCGGCTTTCCACACCAAACCCCTAATAAATGTGTTCTGGCAGAGAAATTTAAGATGAAGACCATGACTAGAAGTGAGGTTAAAGATCAAGGAGAAAAGTATTTGTTTCCCTGGAATTTAGGAAATGGCAAAACCATGCCTGCTATGAATAATAATAAATAATAGTGTTTCTACAAATTAGGACAAAAAGGTGCATGACTTAGCAGAGCACATCATTCTATGAATTACTGGTGAGAAAGCCTTCACCTCCTGAACTGGTTCTGTCTGATTATCATGGAGTCATTAATGTTAGCAGGGGAGACATTCCTTAAAGGAGGGATGTAAAACATGCATGTATTATACAAACAAGCCTCGTGCCCATGGCGGCCATCAACACTCGCAGAGGCCCACACCTGTAATGCACTTACTCTGGCAAGGCTCCATGTCCTAAAGATTCCACAACTTCCCCAAACAGGACCAACTGGGGAACAAGTGTTCACATACCTGAGCCTATAAGGAAGCATTTCTCATCCAAGCCCAACAGAGATTAACAGCAAACAATACTGATGTAATAAGGAGCATTGCTCACCCAAACTTCATTAACGGCAAAAAGCATTAATGTAAGGGTTCTGAGCAGAACAGGCCTAATGAGATCAAGCAACGGCAAAAAGCAATAAAGGGAACTGGAGACGAGACCAGGTGAGGAGAATGACAGGCCTTCCAGGCAGTTCTTCCACCTATGTGGAAAGTCCTCAAGAACTACAAGGTGACAGGGCCAGTTTGATAAAGCTGTGAGCCGAATGTTATTAATATTTAGTAAGTGCAGTCATGTATAAGGACTCTTAGTTATCAGTTCCCGCATAGTTTCTGTGACAAGATTATTGCCTTAAAAACAAACTCTACTATTCTGTGGACCACAAGTCTGAAAAGGGTGTCACTGGGCAAGAATGGGTAGAAGACAGTTGATTCAGCTGTATTTTCTAGAGCTCGCCTCAAGGCTTCTTTTCCATTGAAGCAGTGTGTTCCCTTCAATTCTTGTTCTTTCCTCCTCTTTAAAGGATTCCTGGTGAGCTGGCATGGTATAGTGCAGAGGGGAAAGGTGCTTGCTGCTAAGATTGACAACCTGAGTTCAATCCTAAGTACCCACATGCCCAGGAGGGAACAGAATCACGATGCACTATGGTACATACACATGTATGTATGTGCACCTACTCAAGCATAAATGAATGAATGCAATCAAAATTTTTCAAGGAGCACTGATGGTAGATTAGGCCCTTCCTAATGATCATCCAAAACAATCTTATTTTAAGTGCAACTGGTTAGCAATTATCCCAGTACATAGCTTAACATATTTATATTGGTTACAAAGTTTAAATAAAGCTCTTGGGAAGAGTGTATTTACTCTGTCTACCAGAGTGTTTGATTTGATTTAAAAGTATATCACAAAGTAAGACACACAGTAACACATAGAGAGCCCTTACTAACCATCTTTTCAGATTGTTAATTTCTATCTGGCTGTGCCCTGCTCCTTTCTCTTCTCCTCACATCCTCAATCTGGTACACAGTAAATTCTTTTTTTCTTTTCCTTTCCTTTCCTTTCCTTTCCTTTCCTTTCCTTTCCTTTCCTTTCCTTTCCTTTCCTTTCCTTTTCTTTTCTTCGGAGTTGGGGACCAAACCCAGGGCCTTGTGCTTGCTAGGCAAACGCTCTACCACTGAGCTAAATCCCCAACCCCCACAGTAAATTCTTAACCCCATTTTCTTTCTCTTGTGGGGCTTGGCTTAAAATAAAAGTGAAGGACTCTCCATCCCGATTCACTCATCTCTTGGGCCAGATCTCCTTGTGGAAGCCTCTCTGTGGATTTGTATTCCTTAGCTGTAAAGACCCATGCATGGTGGCCATCACAGAGCTCGTTCTGTTCTTTTTTCTCTGGGTTCCCATGCCCTCCCATTATGCTCAACAGTTCTCAGTCCCAAGTTCTGGACAGAACTCTGCGTCCTCAGCCCCCTGCTCTTTCCAACTCTTTGCTCAAAAAGTATTGCCTCCATCACTGTTGGGCAGGGCTCTGCTGCTGTCAGCACCCAGCATTCCAGAGTTGTCACAATGCAAAAAGCTGTGCTCCAACATGCTTGGGGAGCATTCTCTCCGCAGTGTATCATGTGTTTATCTTAGGATGAGTGGATTTAGTTCTCGAGGGCTCTGGAGCCTGTCTTCACAGGAGAAAAACATTCTTTCTCACTCACATGATGATGCCAACAATACTCTACATATTGCTTGGATCATGATGGAGGGCAGTATAAAAATGGTCAATTTGAAAATTACTTGAAAAGTCCTCAAGTGTGAATCCATTTATACATAGGATAGCTGGCATACCAATTTTATAGACACAGAATCATTAGATTCAAATCTCATCGTTGAGGAACTAGCTAACTAAATCATAGTACTATGAAATATTGTCCTGCAGTTAAAAAGAATCTCCACATTAAAATGCATTTCTATGCAAGACTCTCAGGTTACCCATTTAATATCTGTAGTTTCTGGAGAGGTAAGCTGACAGCTAGAGGCAAGGAGGAAAGATCCATTTCTAGTTTACTAACTCGTCCTAGAGGAATGGCCTGACATCTGTGAAGTGGAAACATTTCCTTGGAGACTCGGTTGTGCCATTTAATTTTTTTCTGGAAGCTGTCTTATGAGAGGACGTTTTGCTGAGGCAGACATGTGAGAGCATGTTTTGCTGAGAACCTATATGTGGTGTTTTTCTGGAAGCGGTCTTGTGAAAGGGCATGTGATGTTTTGCTGCGGCCGACACTTGAGAGGATACATGATGCTTGGAAAGGGTCTAAGTACAACCCAACAGACAGCGGAGGACCCCCTGGCCTTGTTTTGCCTTGCTGGTCTTCAGTGACTACGCTCTGGCATTGGTTCACCTTGTTTTCTTCGTTGATCTTTACTTGTTTTGACTTCACAGAGAGAAACACCAAAAAACTTCTGATGGTGTTCCAGCGGCTTCTTGCTGCTTCAGCAGAATCATGCTGAGATCAATCAGTGGAGCCTTTTGGTTTCTTCTGCTATTGATTCATGTACTGGCTGGTTCTGTGTGCCAACCTGACCCAAGCTGGAGTTATCACAGCGAAAGGAGCCTCAGCTGGGGAAATGCCTCTGACACCCAGCTGTAAGGCACTTCCTCAACTAGTGATAAGGGGGGCACAAAGGGGAGGACCCAGCCCATTGTGGGTGGTGCCATCCCTGGGCTGGGAGAGTAATCTGAGCAAGCTAGGGGAAGCAAGCCAGTAAGTAACATCCCTCCATGGCCTGTACATCAGCTCCTGCTTCTGACCTGCTTGAGTACCAGACCTGACTTCCTTTGGTGTTGAACAGCAATGTGGAAGTATCAGCTGAATAAACCCTTTCCTCCCCAACTTGCTTCTTGGTCATGGTGTTTGTGTAGGAATAGAAACCCTGACTAAGACAGTTCATGTTTGGTGTTTCGCTAGTGGACCGGACTGTTGACAATAAAGATTAGAATTGCTCCAAAGAACTATTTCTAAACAGGCCTATGTCCCTGTTGTCCTACTAATTATCTTCCTCTGGTCGGTGGGCTTTAAGGGAGGTTGAAGCATTTAAGAACCCTTATTAGAGTGGGTTTTGGAAAATCTAAGCCTACACATCTGGTCGCGGAGGGTACACCTCGAGTCCAGTAATGTATTCTGAAGAACCACCCTCTGGGTTGGTATGCTGAGTCCAGTGATGCCAATTATTCTCTTGGGGAGCATGTACTTGATAATTTAAAATAGAAATAACCCTATTCCCTTTACATTTTATGTCTTTTTGTCTTTTTTGGGGTGGGGACTGTGGAGGAGGAGAACATTAAAGGTTCAAATAAGTAAGGTGAATACCACACAAACGCTTCTCTAGAAATCACGTGTCAATGTATAACATAAAGCACCAATAACCCCTGAGTTAGCATCGGAGGACGAACTGTGAATGGAAGGAACTGGTTATATGTATTATATTATGCTAGTTAAGCAACAGCACCAATTATTTCCCATCAGATATCTGACAATTTTTAACATAAAATCAAGAGTTGTTTGATTTTGTTGTTTTTGTTTGTTGCTTTTAGAGACAGAATCTCTCATTGTAGAACCCAGGGTAGCATTTACTGCACTACCGATCTCCCTGCTCCCACCTCCTGAGCTGAATTATCCTTAGTAATAGAATAAGAAGGTATATTTACTTTAAAAAAAAAAAACATTTAAATTAAAAGAGGATAGAGGCAGGGAAAAAATCCAGTGTTTTCTAAACAGAAAGCCTGCAGTTTAATGAAAAGCCCTTTTGAATTAAAGGGTTATGACATGGCTGCCCTAAAGGGGCGTAAATGGAACAGAGTTCAGGATGAACCCACCAGCCTGAAGCAGGATCGTGTATTCCTTGTGATCTCGTGGGCACAGCCCCAGGATGGTGGATTCTTACCATCTGGTGGGCACAGCTCCCACTGGCCAAGCAGGATGTAAAAACCAGCACCCTGACGTGTTACTGGAACCACTGGATCTGCTCACAAATACACCACAAATCGATAAAAGGGATGCAAAATGAACCATGTTTATTTCCCGCAACAATTTCTGTAAATTATTACAAAGACAAAAAAAAAAGCTAAACTACAGCATATAACTTCTCAATATTTAACCAGAATACTTGTAATAAATATGCATCCTGACACAAGAAGAAAGGCTACACTTCGTCAGGCATCCTACAAAATGACTCAAGTTTACACACTGCAGCATTTCCGTGTGGAGGCACAAGGGGAGGTGGCTTGGTCATTTCTTAGGTTCTGTGCGTGGCAAATCCTTTCACATTTCTTTGGGGGCATTTTAAGAAATGCTTAACTGTGATCGGGCAACTTATGAAAAGTATTGCCACTTTAGTCCTGCTGGTATTGACCATCACCTAAGACAGATGAACACACCCAAGTCAGCCAGGTGGCCTCAGAGCCGCGGCAGCCCTGCAGTCGACGGGCCCTGTCAGAGTGGACTCTACTTTTAGTAACACACCAGAAGTTCTTTATTTCATGATTGGGGCCATAAAGAGAAGCTGCAAGTAAGTCAAACCTTTGTAACCTGAAAGGAAAGTCAACAGGCCTAATTTCCCCAGACTTTGCCATGCACCATGTTGGCATGTTGAGGCTCTTACTTTCAACATGGAGAAGCTGACTGGAACTGACAGTCCTTTCAGGAACGACTCATGGGCGAGAGTTTGGGGCGTTTACAAATTCAACGGGCAAGAGGAGGATTTACTACACTCAGAAATAGACTACAGAAAGTCCGAGGGGTACTGAGCAGCTCACACTGAGTGGAATACTTAACTACCCTGTGTGATCTATGGCTGAAGACTTTTGAGGAAAAAGTTACATTTTTAAGAAGTCTTAAGTATGTTCATCTAAAAATAATGTTAATATCATCTAATCTCACTTAGGGCTTTAGCTATGAAAACATCTTTAAAAGCCAATAAAAATATCATAGAGGAAACGAAACACTTTTTAAAAATCGAGGTTAAGAACCGTGAGGCATGTCTTTTGGCTGTAAACACAGTTTACTGTCCTCTGTTGAAATAAAAATATCTGGGCTTCCTGAGCATTGTGGAAAGTTTTCTAGGCAAGTTTGCATAGAAAATCTGCAATGTGTCGATTTACTTAAAAACTGTTAAGGGAGAGTTCACTCTTGACTTAAAACTTTGTGTTTTAGTTAACAGCACTCACCAAACTGTGCGACTATAAGCAGGGTGGTGAGATTTAAGGCAGCTGGGGGGACAGAGTAGAGTTTTTAAATCCACAGGATAAAGGGTCTTAAGCACTCACTTGTAGTGTCATTTTAGTTTGGTTAGGAATTAAACCATGTTTGGGGAATGGAAGGCAAAACGCTCTCCTGTGCTGGATGGTGCAGTCCAAAGGCAGGAATCAAGGACCACTCACTGCCCCGAGGCCTCAGCAGCTCAGTGAAGCCTCTCCTATGGTCAGGTACCAAAGAAGGTAGACCAGACGTTTGGGCGTGGCTGATCCCAGTTCTAGATTCTGAAGAGAGAGCAGGGCCTTTCACCCCTGCTGGTCTGGAGTACCTATGCATGAAGAGGGCATCTTCTGGAAAAGAAGCTATGCTAGGTCACAGTGCACACCATGGATAAGAACGGCAGTGGTCAGTGACAACTCCAGATCTAACACACAGAGAGGCAACAGGGGGCAGTGCCTTGCCAGTGAATCTGTTTTACTTCTTCTGAGACTGGTTTTTACACATGGTGAGGATCTGCTTCAAGACTTTCTGGACATCTTCATCCATTTGGCCCTAGGAAATCCACACAGAAGACATGCATTAGAATACGGCTTATGTCAGGGCATCTTCTCCCCTGGGGTAGGAGGTGGCTGAGATGACGCCTTCTGTTTATTCCCCCCAAATTTGCAGAAGAATGTCAGTGCTGTCCACTCGCCCATTTCCACAATAAGTCAAGGAGGGTTCCCTGGTTTTCCTTTTGGTGATGGTTGAGTCTTCTGAAATCTGGGGTCTTAACTGTGAATGTGCATCCAGCCACCCAGAAGTAAAGCACTAGGACATTGGCATCACTACTAAATAAAGCCTGGGTCATCCTGATAGGAAAAGGCACGACATCTTTCCTAACGAGATTCCCTCTCAATACACAATGTTATCTACCATCAGTAGGCGAGGTGTAGGCTATTGACACAAAGGCTGAGACGAAGCAAAAGGCATTTGAGGCTTCTCGACAAGGATATTCCCCTTTAATTCTAGCTCAGTCTGCTAGTCTGATGATGGCACTTTGGGCAATATCTGTTGCCTCATTATTGTCACTATTATTATTTGAGACAGGGGCTGCATGTAACTGGGCTGGTCTCAAACTCACGATATAACAGAGGATTATATTGGACTCCTGGCCCTCCTGCCTTTACTGCCCAGTGTCTGGGATGACAGACACAGCCATATTGCTTTAGAATGTCACTGGTATCACCATACCTGTACAGCATATAGAAGATGCATTCTGTAAACGGATACGACCTCCTGGTGTTGTTTCTTACATTCCTAGAAAGAGACAACTTGACTTTATCAACGAGCTTGGTGGTGGGGTGAGTCTTAAACCTGCCACTTAGGTGTTACATATCTGCTTCTGTACGTTAGTACAGGAAGCTTCTAGATTTGTTAAATTTACTAGCTTGTGTGTGTCTAGTTATTTTGGTATGTCACTGTTGGAATAGTTATGGAGAAAGTACTTACTACTTTAAAACACACACTCCCACATGCACGCGCACAGAGATAGCCACTGTAAGTGAAGGTTGTAAGACATGACAGGCAAAATGGGATTATTTCAGAGCTGCTGACTTATGGGCAAACTTCATGACAGAGATTTTAAGAATTTTTGTAATTTGCAACTTCACAATTACCAAATATTTGTTCACTTAGTTAAAAATAAAGCCTATTCATTAAAATGAACAGGCGATACATAGGCTGGGGAGTCCCAGTGGAGTTTAGCTATTCAGTTATCTCTGCCAAGAACAGAAGCAAAGAACGGGCACAGTCTCAATGTTCTTCAGTATCCTGATTGTCCCCTCCCAGGATGGACACATCTACCCATCTCGTTGCAATGACTCCTAGAAAGCTTTGCAGGCGTTTCTCTAGCTTTCTCTCTCCAACAAGTCCTAAATGCACTACCCCCTGGGGGGGCCTTTAAGTCACATCCAACTAAGCTGGTGTGAAGTTTACTCGCCCTCCACCCCACAAGAGACCAGGGACACTTACAGCCAGCTGGTTCTGCAGCTGCTTGACCTGCTGCTGTAGCATTTCCAGTTGCTGGGTCTGCCTCTTGGACGAGCTTGTGGAGTATGAGAGCTGCGAGAGGCTGTTCAGGGCCTCCTTCAGCTTCAGGACCTCCTTGGTCATTTCATTTATCTAGCGAGAAAGGAGGATTGAGTTAATGGGCTAGTAACGTCTGTAGGAGCATAGTCTGCATATTTCTGTGCCTCCAACACCAATCATTTCTTTGAGTCTCTGCTCCAATTCCTTTTTTTTATTTTCAAATCCATGAAATAAAGCATAACAAATTCAGACAAACCAGTAAGGACCTTGGCACTGGTGCTATTCAGATAAAGCCTAATGTGTTTTAAGGGCCCGAGGGGTGAGAAAAGCTACACCCCCAGTGTTCTGCTCTTACTTTAAAAGCAGTGTAGTAAAAATCTAAACTAGAATGAGGATCACACTCATTACTTGACGACGCTTGTCTTGTGACACTGAGAGTTTTGGCTCTTTGAATCCAGAAGTGATTCTTCACCATCGAAAAAAATCAAACAAATTGGTGTAGGCTTAACTCCTAGGCTGCTGCTTCAAGCTCCAGGCATGCCTCATCCCTTGGCAATACAGCATCCTTTCTCAGGGAAAGGATCTGAAGTTCGAGGAGCCCTGCCACCTCTGGGGATCCTGCTTTAAAGTGATAACAACATTCCATGTCACACAGCAGTCCCTGGGTAAGGGGAGCAGGGCTCTATTGCCACTCGGAACCCAGGGGCCTGGGGATGCCGAGAAAATTCAGGGACTGAGTGATCCTGAACTCACTCTGGTTTTCTTCCTTCCATCCCTTTGTGCCATTCCCAGAATCGTCTCTAAATGCCCCACAGACTTGCCTACCACCTGATCTTATGGAGGGAGACATTTTCCTAAGTAAGGCTCCTTCCTCTCTGACGACTCTAGCTTGTATCAAGCTGATATAAAACCAGCCAGAACAGTTACTACTAGGGGTCCAGAGTCTAGGAAGAGTGTCTGTCTCCTGTCTCCTCTCCGCCTGGGTCACCAGAAAGACACTTTCCCCTGATCCCCATCTTCAAAGGTACAGAGAGATAGAAGGAAGGGTGTGGGAAGCCAGTAATATACTTAGTGATTGACTGAAGAGGGCCCAGCCCATTGTAGGTGGTGCCACTCCTGGGCTGGTGATCCTGGATTCCATTAAGAAAGCAGGCTGAGCAAACCAGGAGGAGCAGGCCAGGAAGCAGCACTCCTCTGTGGCCTCTCTCTGCATCAGCTCCTGCTGTCAAGTTCCTGCCCTGTTTTTCCTTCAGTGACCATGTGTAAGTGTAAGCAGAATAAACTCCTCCCCGAGTTGCACTGGTCGTACTGTTAGAAAACAGCCAGAGCAACCCTAACTAAGACGCCAGCCAAGTCTGTGTTAAATTACTGTCTTCAATCTGTGTGTGTGAGCGCATACGCGTCACCAGGTTTCTACATTCGTCTTTTTCAAAAAGATAAGGGTCTTTTACTATGTAGGGTAGCCTTCAACTTGTAACCCTGCCTTGGCCTTCAAGTGCTGGGATTACAGATGCTTATCACCATCCTTGGCTCTTCCTGCTACGCAGGAACAGGGACAGACCCCCACACAGGGCCTCTGAGCCTTTGCACAGGTTGCTACTAACAAGTTCCACAAATGTTTAGTACAGAAAAATCTGAAGGGCCTTATTAGGACTCAGAAAAACTCAAGAGCGAGGGAACGTTCGCCAACCTTTTCGTCTTTGTCCTCCTCCAGCTTCGACGAGGTCTCGGAGCATCTTTTCAACCCGGCCAGTTCTTCCTGAGCTCGCTGGAATTTCTGCACAAGTTCAGTTACTTCCTGCTCTTTGGATTTCAAGAGAGTCTGGATGTTTTCCTTTTCCCTTTTCGCCTGTGAGACCTCACTTCGAACCTGGGCGACCTCAGAATGGGCTTTCTCTTTCTCTTTCACCGACTCCTTTAACTTTGCTGCCAACGCGTTGACTTCGCCCTCCAGGGAGGCCTGGAGCTTCTCGTAGGAAGCCTTGGGGACCATTGCATCGCTCATGGTGGCTTTCTCCTCTGCGAGCTGCTTCTCCAGCTTTGCGACTTCCCCTTCCTTGCTTGCGAGGTGCTCTTGGAGGGTGACTGTTTTCTCTTCCATCTCTTTGGCCATCGTCCGCAGCGTGGTTATTACTTCCAGATGCTCTGTGATGGACACGGAGTTCTCTTTGTGCGCATCCACCAGCTGCTTGAGCTGAGTCAACTCGTTCAGCACCTTGGAATATTGAGACCTCATGTCGGACAGCGATTCTTCCGCTTTGGTCCTGGACAGGTTTGACAGGTGCATCAGCCTCTCGTGTTCCGCTTTGTGAATGTATTCGGTTGCGTCTTCTAGAGACTTCCTCTTCCTGTAATCCTCCAGCTCTGCCTGGGCTTCTCTGTAGAGCTGTGACAGCTCGCTCACCTGCTTATTGAGCTCGTCAACCATCCTGTTCATGGTCTCCTTCATGTCCCCAGAGTCATCGGGGGCTTCCTGTGGCATCTGACTTTTTAGTGTGTCCTTTAGTTTCATGATTTCTTCTTGGGCCTGCTGGTATTTCTCAAACAAAAATGCCTTCTCCTTATTCATATTCTCGATGACAGAGCAGTAGGAGTTTCTCATCTCCTCGCACACCTCTGAGGACGGCTTAGTCGCTTCAGCCTTTTCTTTCTCCACGAGCTTTGCCTCTAACTCCTGCACCCGAGCCTTATCCCTTTTACTCTCTTCCAGTGCTCTCTGCAGGTCTTGCTTTAGTGTGTCAACGTCTTCATCGGTGACTCTCACCTCTCGGAGACGCGAGTCACCATCGGCGCTCTCGTGGGAGAGGAGACCCAGCTTCATCTGCTTCTGCACGCTCAGGACTTCTTTCATGGCCTCTTCGTACTTGCTCTGAGTGTCTTTGAGTTTCTGACTGAGGTCGGAGCCATTCTCGGAAATCTCTGTGTTGTTCAAGCATGTCGGGTCTGTCCTTTCTGACTGGAGCTCGTCCTGGAGCTGTTTCTTCTGTGCTTCAGAGGTCTCCAATCTCTTCTGCAAATCATGCAAGGTATCTTGTAGCTGCTGGATCATGACATCCCTGTCAGCGGTGGATGTCCCCGCCGGATGCTCAACAAGCGGGGATGATTTGGCCTCGGAGGAAGGGATGTCACTACATTTGCTCGGGGATGGGGCCAGGTCAGTCTGGGTGGAATGGAAAGACTGAAAGCTTAGGTCGGCTTCAGTTTCCTTGGGCGATTTGGCCTGGGAAAGAAACAAGGAACACAAGTAACACAGAGGAGTGGCTAGGTGTGCAAACAGCTGAACACCACAGACAGCCTGAAGATTAGGCGTGGAAGGGCAGTGTCATAGCTCTGCATATGTTCTCCCGGATCATGAGAACACACGGTCTGCTGCACGAGGATGAGCGCCAGACTTAGAGTGTAAGCTGATTTGATGTTCTATTTGGACAGGTCATTTCTGTATTTTTAAAGCATCGGGATGGTTTGATCTGTAAAACCTGATTCGAATTTTCCCTTTGTTTCTCATTCAATTCAAATGCCCAAAGCAGGGCACAGTTCTTTTTCATCGGGTTTTTAAGGCGATTAGAGATCTAATCAGATTAGAGAACTAAGTCCACAGCTGGTAGTGCGCGCATGGAAAGTTTTAAGTAGAAAATTTCAACGTGCAAATGTCTCAGCAAGGAGGTAAGTCGGAGGATACAGGGGGGAAGGAAAGATGTGTAACCAAAACTAAGGACACATGAAAAATCCATGCGGAAACCTATTATTTATTTTATAAGCTTATTAAAAATTAAAAAAAAAAAAAAAAATTAAAATAAGAGTTTGCACAGAGGTGGTCTCCATGAATGGATAATGTGCTCCTGCCTGGGTTATTAAATGAAAACCCCAGAGGGAGTTGTATGGGATGCCTCTCCATGAGCTGTTGATCAGAGAAGCCCAAAAGTCCCTCAAACAATACAGGCTATTGACCCTGCTCTTGACTGCCCCCCCAAAACGTTAGATACAGGATAAGGGGAAACTGAGCTGGAGCTGAGCCAGAAGCTTCCTCCCGAGTGGCAAACTTTCACAACAGAAGATGCCCTGTGGGCTGATGGGAAAGCCAAGTCATCAGCACTGTTACCCACTGGTGAACTCTGTGGGCTACAATCATGACCCTCCAGGCAAGATATGCTGCCTGACACATCAGCGCCATGCTACTTCTAAGCGGATTCTGGCCACTGTGCAGTAGGGAACCCAATCCTTGGTCTTTAACGATGGTCGAGAGGCCACGACTCAGGAGGGATAGGGTCCAGGGATAGAGGAACCCTACTACTATTATCTACATTTCCTAAATGGTCACAGTCTTACTACTCGGGGCTGCACGCGTGGATTAGTGCTATGACTAGTCTTCATCAGAGACACCTCTAATCACGGGTGGGAGACAGGTCATACGGAAACCCCGAGCTGAACACAGTGCGAGGGATAAGTGATGGTGGACTGACTGCCGAGTGCTAAGTGGAGCAGCTTCATCATCTCCATCCAATGCTCGGGGCACACTTAAGGATGGAGATAAAACTAGAGCCAGAGGGGGAGAGGTGCAGCAACGAGACGTCTTCTGGGCACACAACAACCACTGCACGTAGAGACTCCCTGAAACTGAGCACCTTTACAGACTGGGCGCATCAACATTCATTACGGGTGGGGCCGGGCCCACGAGCCCCTGTCCCTTCCCGAGGGACCGCTGGCTGTTATGAATTGTTGGGGGAGGAGGTGCCACTTTTTTTCTTCAGTGGTGTAGTCACTGCTGCTCTTGTTCCAGTAAATGACCTCCTAGCCATACTTGTGTAGGAGACTACAGTTAAAATCCATGGGTCACACAGAGAAGACGTGAAAGAGGGGTTCGTTAGGAAGAAGAAGGGCTTCAGCAGGAGACAGAGGGGGAGGAGAGGGGAACAGGAGGGTGGCGACCAATTGCATAAACACGTGAAACTATCAAACAAAAACCCAAAATGCAATGTCTATAAAAATGGAAATATAAAATTTTATAGATGGAAATTGTCACATGTAATTCTGTGCATACCATATATATGCATATGCATGCACTAATTTTATTTAATACCATTTCTTTTTATTTGATTGTTTTTGCTTGCACGTATATCTGTGCGAGGATGCCAGACCCTCTGCGGCTGGAGTTTCATAGTCGTGAGCTGTCACTGTGAGCTGAGAACTGAACCTGGGTCCTCTGGAAGAGCAGCCAGTGAGCTGAACTACTGAGCCACCACCTCTCCAGCCTCATATACATGAATTTTATCTATATTCTATATTTAAATTTTATACCTGTCACTGTACTTATCAATCTGTGTATAATTACACATAATATAGCAATTTCTAGAAACAGAATGAGTGAACACCAGTAAACGAATAATCTGAAACCATTAAAAAATTTAAAGCTAACTAGAAACGTACGTGGCTATTATAAATAAAGTATATCTAACCACCCTTGAACAAACGAATACTTTAAGTAGTCTGTGTCAGTAATAGAGTTACCAACCTGCAATTTATCTTGTAACTCCTTATTGTGTAAGGTAAGGGAAGCGACTTTTGCTTGCAATAGGACAAGAAGATCTTGTTGGTCAGCTTCAGAACTTACATCTAATAAGCTGTCAGCACCTTGGGAAAGAAAAGGGAATGTAGAGAAATATTTTTAAAATGAAAATTCCTGTAACCCCCTACCCAGCCAGCTAGAGGGATGGCGGCTTCCGGGTGCAGGTGTTTTCCTGCTCAGGAATCACAGACAGACACAGCTGAATGGAAGACACTGAGAGCTCCCAGTGCTATCCCACCCGCTTCAATTCCCTTCTCCTTTGAGGTTTTTTTAGTTCTCTCTGTGCCTCCTTGCGTCCTGGCTGGGAGTCTTTCAGTCTCTCTACATCTAGTTTGTTTTTGGCCCTTCAGGCTTTAGCACCTTGCTTGTGCACTCAGCAGATGACTTCCCCAGTCTCTGTTCCTCCCTCTGCCCAGTAGAAGGCAGCCCGTGCCGGAGCACCAGACAGCCTTCCTGATGTCCACTGAGGGGGTGGTAGTGCGGGTCACTTCTTTGGTTCAAATGCTTCAATTACTCTCCCTTCAAAAGCTATCCATTGTTCGGGCACAACTTGTAATGTCTGACCCAGTCTGCTTTTTCAGGGTCATGACTTACACAACCTTTCCTAGTTTTCCATTTTCCTCTTCTTCGCATTTTGTGCTGTGTTCTATAAAGACTTTCAACACACATTTGATGCTTTCACTGTTCACTGACAAAGGTCGGGGTAAGCATTCTTCAGGACACTGGTCAAGCTGTCCTAAGAAGCATTCACCGACCAGCCTAGCAGGAAATGATCTCTCCTAGTCATACTGATTTACCATTCTTGGTAAGCCACAATTTTTAAGTGAACTAATTATCATACCAGAACAGCATCTAAGGGAATACAGAGCAGAGTGCTCACTGAGACAAGGAGGACGACTGGGCGCTCACTGAACCAAAGGACTTGCCTGAGAATGCACTTAGAAAGTCTCCTGTGACAAAAATGTCCACCTGAGGGAGCTGTGTTTAGCTGGCCCAGCCGCGTTACTCCCTGACAACAGCTCCTTCAACAATGACCACGGCCACAGGCGACAGACCACACTCCACACACAGCAGATGGGTTCTTTAAGATTCCCAGTTTTCCACAGCCATTTAAAGCACAGATGAAAGTCTTCGTTTAGATGGATGCAAAAAGGATGGCTCTTTATTGAAAAGCAGATAATAAGGCACTATTTTGGTGTCTGGGGACTAGGTGATGCTTTCTGAGTACCCGACATGAAGTCTGGGGGAGGGGCTGTTTATTTTCTTGGGAGATGAACTAACAGAATAAGAGCCTCAGAACAATTCTAAGCAACTGAAATTTGTTACGTCTACAATATAATACATTCTTTAAAAATATCCAATGGAACATTTATTAAACTACATTAATTGATCTCTACTGAGAATTGGAAAATTTAACTTTTTAAAGAAATGTATTCAATATGAGTGCTCTGCTGCATATACATCCGCAGGCCAGAAGAGGGCATCAGATTCCTTTGTAGATGGTTGTGAGCCACCATGTGGTTGCTGGGAATTAAACTTGGGACCTGTGCATACATATACAGCCTTCAAAACTAGATAAGATGGATGAAGCTAAGAAGTGCAGGCTGACAGGAACCGGATGTAGATCTCTCCTGAGAGACACAGCCAGAAGATGTCAAATACAGAGGCTGAATGCCAGCAGCAAACCACTGAACTGAGAATGGGACCCCGTTGAAGGAATCAGAGAAAGAACTGAAGAGCTTGAAGGGCTTGAGACCCCCTATATGAACAACAATGCCAACCAACCAGAGCTTCCACGGACTAAGCCACTACCTGAAGACTATACATGGACTGACCCTGGGCTCCAACTGCAGTGAATAGCCTTGTGGGGGCACCAGGGGAAGGGGAAGAAGCCTTGGTCCTGCCGAGGTTAGACACCCAGTGTAGGGGATTGTTAGGGGCGGGTTTGGGGGGAGGATGAGGAGGGGAACACCCATATAGAAGTGGAGAAGGAGGGATTAGGGGGCTGATGGACAGGAATCCGGGAAAGGGAATAAAATTTTAAATGTAAATAAGACCCAATTTAATAAAAATTAAAGAAAAAAAAAAGAATCCTGGAAAAAATTATCCTGATAAACAGCAAATGACACTTCTGAAGACAAACAAACAAACAAACAAAACAAAACAAAACAAAACCCCTTGGGACCTCTGAAAGAGCAGCCAGTACTCTAACTGTTGAGCCATCTCACCAGCCCCAGAAAATTTAATTTCTAAAGTCGATAAATCACACATTTATAAAACATACACTATAAGAAACTGAATGGTGGAAAAAGCTTTGAAATCATATAGATTCATTTAAATATAATTCTAAAGATATATTCTTTCCAACACAGTGGTTATAGATATCTATCTTCTTTCAAAGGGACTCCTTCGTTGCTCCTTTCCTGAGAGAGGGTTTAACGACATAGCACAGGCTAGCCCCAGAACTATGGTCCTAGGATAGAATCTTTAAAAGGCACAATTGATTAGCCCTGTCTTGGTGTGGCCATTGTAGCTGCATTTGACAGTTAGCTTGTGGGAGCAGTGGAGGTGCAGAGTCCCCTTGGTCTCGGTGATACAACTTGCTGCTTGAGTACAGTGAGAGTGCGACACTATAAGCCGAGACCCTGAAACCTGTGGACTGCTCCCCCAAACTGTAAACGCATAAGATAAAATACACAGGCTAACAAAAATAATCTGACAGCTTATTTTTGACACACTAAGACTGAAAGCAGGTCTAATAACTGTGACACTTTTAATGGGAGGTATGGTAAGTGGTATCTGAACATCCCCACAATGGAAAGGGGGCAGGAAATCGGGAGTCCTCCTGGTACTGCCGCCACTCTGCTAACGCTATATACTGCCTCATTCATAATTAGAGAAAAGACTAATCGTGACAAAAGAAGACAGAAGGTTTTTTTTTTTTTTTTTACACCTTAACTTAATTCTTTAACATATAAACTGAGGCCCCTCGTAGTAGAGAGAGCACGGCCTAAGCACTGCTGGCAATCCTGTCACAGGCATGGGCTGGTTCTCATGACCTCACAGAGTGCTTGACTAGACTCTGCTCTCTGTGTAAACATGTACGAAAGTAAACGTGGTCAAAAGTGACTTTCCTCTTCGTACCTGCAGTACTGTCGCTCAGCCTGTCTTTGTTTTCTTGTATGGAGCTGATCTCAGCCTGTGTGTAGAAATAAAAACGACTGTTAAAGAAGTCTCCTAAATATCGTGTTCAACACACCCGAGGATCAAACTGACTTCCCTCCTTGAGTACTGAAAGAAGAGCTCAAGGCAATCGACTAGTGAAAATGACAGAAAACCTCACAGAAAACCAGACAGTTAAAATATACGCAAATAAAGGAAAATATATGGAAATAAGAGATAATTACTTACAAAAGAATAATTTTGAAAATATCAGAAATTACAGAGGACATACTCCCAGAATATTTTTTAGGAATTGTAGTTACACTTTAAATTATAATTTATGTAGGAGCTTTTTATTCTGTTCTATGTCCTGGAATCTGAGATAGTATATTAAACATGTATTTTAAGATAAGTTATTTTCATATTAAAGTTGAATAGAAATAGTATTTATCTGGGTCATGCACTGAATGAAGTATATTAAACATTTATTTTTTTACATCTATAACTTGTTAAATTTTCTGTTACTAATCCTTCTAAAGGAGATGGCAATACATTAAGAGCTGTCAGGGAAGAAAAAGTTTTGTAAGGGAATAAAAATTTTCATGGTCTTGAACTGATGGTTGACTCCCTTAAGATTTCATTTGTCCCTAAAAATATGCTAAGGAGCCAACTGCAAGGCTCCTTAAACTCGCGCAGCATACTTTACAGAACTGGTGGAATAGGCCTAATGGACTTCCTAAAATGAATTCATACTGCTTTTATAGTCAGGGAAAAAAATTGTAAAGTCACGAGAAAACTCTCTTGGTTTGGCTGCATATGTCAACTCGATTTGGTAAGATGATCAGTAGTTCTAGGTAAGCTACTGTCTATGGAATGGCTTTTAATGATTGGTTGTTTAACTCTGTATGTGACTGTATGTGAGGGCAGGAAGCATGTGCACGTGAGTACAAGTGCCTGCACAGTCCAGAAGTGGGCATCAGACCCTGTGGAGCTGGAGTCTGAGGCAGCCGTGAGCTGTCTGGTGTGGGTGCTGGAGTGGAACTGTGTCTCCCACAAGAGCAGCACAAACTCTTGACACTGAGCTGTCTCTTCAGACCTTTTACTTTACCACGCTCAGGGTGGCCATGAACTTGATCTATCCTGGGTTAGCACCGAACTTTTGATCTTTGTGCTTCTGTTTCCTTAGCTGGAAATTTCCAGGTGTGGACACTACCACATCTGTTAACGTACCTTTTCTATCTTAGTGTCTAGTGCAGGATACTACATAATGCAGAGAATTCCCCAAAAAATGATACTGTCATTTTAGAAATAACCTATATTCCAGAATAAAGGAGATGCGTGCTACCAACCAGAAGCAGGTAAATTGTACCAACTGCAACTTTTAAGAATTTTAATTTTGGCTGGAGCGATGGCTCAGTGGTTAAGGGTAGTGGCTGCTCTACCAGAGGACCTGGGGTCAACCCTAGCACTCACATGCTATGGCACAACTGACTCTAGAACTCCAATCCCAGAGAATCCAATACCATCTCTGGGCCTCTGAGGGCACTAACGGTGCAAACTTATTCCTGTAAACAGAACACCCGTGTACTTAAAGCAAATAAATTAAAATTTCTAAAGTTTAATTTATAAACACTACATATATTTATTGTGTACATAGTGACATCTTGATTTATATGATGAAATGGCTAAATTGTGAGTGTTAACATTGCTTTAAGTATTTTTGTTTTGTAGTTAAAAATACCAAAAACTGGGCTGGAGAGATGGCTGAGCAGTTAACTGACTGCTTTTCCAGAGATCCTAAGTTCAATTCCCAGCAACCACATGGTGGCTCACAACCATCTGCAATGGAATTTAATGCCCAATTCTGGTGTGTCTGAAGACAGCTACAGTGTAATCATTTACATAACATAAAAAATCTTTAAAAAAATTTCCAAAAACTTCCTCTCACTAATAACTATTTTTGTGTCTGCATATATGTGTGACTACGCCGTAGTGTGTGAGTACGCTGTACATGTATGAATACACCGTGGGTATGAGTACACTGTATGTGTGTGAATATGGATCCATGTATCCATGGGTGAGTGTGGAGGTCAGAGGACAACCTTGGGGGTTCCTCTTGCTTTCCTCTTTGTTAGCAACAGGGCCTCTCACCCTAAGAATGACAGGAGGCCCGACCCAGGAATACCTGAACCTAGCTCCATGTGGACTCCGGAGATGTGACCTCAGCTCTTCACTCAGCGAGTGTTATAGCCACTGAGTCATCTTTCTAGCCCTTGACAATTTTAAAGAAGAAGACACACTGTGAATGTTAGTCACTGTGTTACCTAACAGAGTGCTTAGATCCTTTTCCCTTCAATATCTGTCTTAATTCCTTGGTCTTTTCAACTCCAAGAAAAACCATTTTAACCTCTGTTTCTATGACCTCAAGATTTTACATAAATGGCATTTACCTCTTACTTGAAAATTATTAGTAAACATGATTTATTTTTCTAATCTCGTTTTATGGTATCCATGCCAGAAAAAATAATCAAGGGGCTCTTCATGGTGCAATGTCATGGCACAGTGATTCAGAAGTATAATCTGTTTTGCACAATATTGTATAAATTAAAGCAAAGCCAACAGGTATCACAAATATGCTAAGAAACTCCAATATAGGAAGGGGATACCTTAAAGGGTGCTTCAGCAAAAAATACTGATTCCTTTCCTGAAAGTGGTGTAGAAGTTATTGATCGTGGGGAAGACACATCACTCAACTGAAAAAGAAAAAGAAAACCACTAATAAAGGGGGTGTCCTCCAAGCCTTGTCTTCCCTTGCTGAACAATCCATGCTTTAATCCCTATGGTTAAACCTGGCAGGAGGTTTGCATAGTGTCATTTACATTAGGGGTAAGAGTCTCGAGGCATTCCAGCTGTGTCCAGTATTTCTGAAAGCTGTCAGAGTACTGACTAGGTAGTGTTACTTACTCTATTAACTAGCACCAGCTATTAAAAGCTATAAAGTTTGACTGTGTGTTGAGGACAGCATCAACAAACATGCCAGCATATTTACAAGTGCCTACCAGATTCAACACCCTTTTTATATCCTATGCTGCCTTAGCAATAAAAGCTATCCTGTTTTTATCTGACATTTCATTTCTGTTGTTATCATTCTTGCTCTCCTGAAGTTGTTACTATGAACTCAGGAAAAAAAAACCAAACAACTTTTAATATTGGGAACTCATAATAAGAAAGGTGAATATATTGTATCAACATTTTAAGAAAATAATTAAAATTTACTATCATCTATGTCTTCACTAGCTGCTAGTCATCCAAACTGCTAATATGAGGAACTAATGACATTTGAGATGATCTTGGGGAAAGGACTCTGTCATAAGATTTGGAGAGCCTTCCTTGAGGTTTTAAAAGTGTGAGTGTGTGTGTGTGTGTGTGTGTGTGTGTGTGTGTGTGTGTGTGTGTGTTAATTCTGGAGATCCAACCCAGGGTCACACACAAACACTAGGCAGGAGCTCTATCATTATTCTACATACCCAGCCTCATAGCTTGAAATTTAAAACTACTAAGGAAGATTTAGAACACGTGTTGGGGGCTCGATAGTACAACGTTCCTTTGGGCCTACATACAGAACGATGGCTTTCGGATTTACTTATTCTTTTGCTTTTTACCTGGGTAGGACTGATAGGAGGTGGTGGAGCTTTGCGTTTTTTTGGAGTTCCACTTCTTTCTGAGCTTATTTTAGAGACTTGGTCATGCTGAAAGTTATCACAGTCCAAAGAATGGAGGTGGGTTAGTTATGTTAGTTAGTGAAGTCTGAGCAAATAGCTGCAGCAAACACACGAGAACAACCTGACAGTTACACAGTCACCCTCATCCAGCTCTGAAACACACCGCCCACAGAACAATACGTAACATGCACATGCGCTAGGCTTTCTTCCGGCAACCCATGCTCGCACGGCAATATTAAAAAAGGAGGAAAAAAAAAAGACAAACCCAGCGGATTAAGGTTGCAGAACTGGGAGGGGACGAAGGCATGCCCGTCACAATTTAGACCCCAGAATGCATTCACAGTCGGCTTTCCCTCTGAATGCAGAGTGCTCTGCACCTCTGCACGGCTTCCACTCAGCCCCGCCCCACGCCCCGCCCACCACACCGCCACTTTTAAGGAATGAGGGGAAGGACAGTCTCACGTGCCAGGGGTCCTGATAAGCTACAGTTAGCACATAATAAACCCAGTATCCAATATCAGCTTTCTATGCCTCAAAAATCTCAGTGTACAAATGCACAAAACAGCCAGACATACACAGAGAGCAAACGTGCTTTTAGGAAAAACTCAAGTAAGGAGACATCTTCACCACTACTCTGTATAACACCAATGGCAGTACCACAAACTGCAATTAAAATAGAAAAGCCCAGTCTCCTATTTTTCTCAATACTGTAGCAATTTCATGCACGAACACACACATATATACAGGCATATATATATAAAGCCA
This sequence comes from Rattus rattus, assembly GCF_011064425.1. NCBI lineage: Eukaryota > Metazoa > Chordata > Mammalia > Rodentia > Muridae > Rattus > Rattus rattus. The sequence continues at coordinate 170,144,034 of NC_046156.1, read as the reverse complement.
CCCAGATGATGTCATATATAAGATATTTTCATTTATGGTCAAGATTCAGCCACACTGAACATTTTTTGCACCAGTCTGTATTATACACTTCATTGAAAAATAAAAGGTAGTAAGTATGAAGTACGAACTTTTGAAAACAGTAAAATTGTTAAGAAAATATTTGCCACCATGCAACAATAAATCATATCTTCAAAATTTATGTCAGTCCTTAAGTATTTTCAACCCAATTTTTAATCACTGTCCTAATGAACCACAGCATTCACTCTCAACATTTTCACATTGTCATGAGTTTTTTAAAAAAAAAAAAAAAGCACCTTGACTCCAAGATAAATACCTGCTTTGCTTTTGTTGGGGTCTTTAAATCTAAAGAGAAAAAGTGAAAGAAAAAAAAGACTATAAGAACCATGACTCATACCATTTACAAACTTTGCTTGGACAGGCACACACATACAGACACACATACACTCACACATCACACACACACACACACACACACACACACACGCACACACATACACACTCACAAACACACACTCACATAGACACATACACACTCGCAGACAGACACACACACACACCACACATGCACAGTCTTTCACACAGACACACAAAAACCACACATGCAGTATCTCTCTCTCTCTTTCTCTCTCTCTCTCTCTCTCTCTCTCTCTCTCTCACACACACACACACACACACATCACTATACACAACATTTAAAACTTTATTTATCTTCAAGCATATGTTTAAAAGAATAATAAAACATATCATATTGCAAAAATTCCTTTATCCCTTTGGGGAAAACAAGTAGATAAATCTAAAACAACATCAGCTATTTTCTTTCACATACCAGCATCCTGAGAGATTTTTGATAATAGAAGGCTCTGAATTCCTGCATTTTCTGAGAGTTTGGAATAATATAAGGCATTGTGTCCCAGAGAATCTACAAGGCTCAGGTCTGCCCCCTTCTTAATTAAGGCTTCCACGGTGTTAGCGCTGCCAGTTTCGCACGCCAGCATGAGGGCAGTTCTAGGGGGAAAAGAGACTGAAGTTTAGCAATAGCCAAAGGTGGACTCGCTCTCCTGGGACTCACTGACCGGGAAACAAGGAAATGAAGATTAAATACAATTAACCCTCAGTCCTCTGGGGAACTAAGTGGAATATGTCAAGATGAAGTAAGGCGGTATTTTTGGATTAAATCAAAACATTAAACTGCACAGAATAGCAGTCACTCTTCCCCCCTTGGTGTACAACAATGAAATCCCTGTGATTGGTACAAACGCCAAGCTTACTTTGGAGGCTGGATTCTTTCATGTCTAGTATTTTAAAGAACCTGCATTATTAAAATTATTTTATTGTTGTTGCTGCTTCAAGACAAGAGTTTCTCTGTGCAGCCCTGGTTGTCCCAGAATTTGCTCTGTAGACCAGGCTGGCCTTGATCTCAGAGTCACCTGCCTCTCTGGCCTCTGGGATTAAAGGCATATGCCACCCTACCTGGCTTTAAAATGATTTCTAAATGCATCCAATATATTTACTTTTGTTATGTTTTGGATGAAAAACATGACAGGAAACGGCTTGTTCCATTCAATATTTAATTAGTTTCATTGTAGAATCAGCCAGCAGTTCTGCGCATGGAGATTTGGGGGACTTTTTTTTTTTTTTCAAAGTCAAAACAGATCCTCAATTACCAGGAAGCTAGATAAGTAGAAACCACTTTATAACATTTAACAGAATAGCCCTGAAATTATGGTTTCTGCCTTTACGTGTGGTACCTTCCATTTTTGTCCCTGGAATTGACATCTGCGCCGTGGTCCAGGAGAAAGTGGCAGGCCTCACTGTGGCCATTTTGTATTGCGACGAGCAGGGGTATGTTTCCATCCTAGGAAAGAAACTCCGTTCAGATTGTAACTCCCATCCCAAACACCAGCATTGCAAAACCGCAGTCTTTCCCACATTTTCTGTCCTGACCTGCACTGTCTACTCTTTCATTCACTGCGATATTCTATGCCCCTTTGGGGCCACAATTACACTTAAGCATAAGTCTTTTTGCAATTTCACGACATCTAGCTGTCTTATGCAATTTCACCGACTTTACTAGCTTTCCTTTAGAAGTCCCAGATGCACAGGTCGCTTGTTCCATGAGCCATCACTGGCTCTGCCTGGTAATGGGAGAGACTGCACACACTGAGGGTGTTCAGAGGAAAGTACACGGGGGCTGGAGGAATGGCTCAGCAGTTAAGAGCAAGTCCACCCCTGCACCTACACGGAGGAATGAGAGAACCGACTGACCTGCACAACATGTCTCCTAACAACGAGCGTGCCAAACCTCCCAATAAATAAGACGTGTACAACTTTAATGTAAACTTCAGAAAATAAAATTACTGGGGCTGGAGAGAAGGTGTGGCTGCTTTTCCAGAGTACCTGGATTCAAGTGTAGCAGCGCATAACCAACCGTCTATAACTCCAGTTCCTGCCCTCTGACCTCTGCAGGCACCAGGCATACATGTGGTGCACATACATACATACATGCAGGTGAAACTCTTAAACATGAAGAAATCTAGAACAAACAAACAAACAAAAACACAGAAAAGAGAACAAAACAAAGACCAATGCTAGAAGTGTTCCAGATTTTAAAGGTGGGTATGGGGACTATCTGCATAAAGAAGTAACTTGGGACTAGGACCAAGGCTACATATGAAGTCCATTTGTGTATGTTCTTTTCCATACGAATGACTCTGGTTCCAGCCACGTGTGTGAAATAGAGTTGCACTTGAGGCGTCGTACTGTGGAGCGCATGGGCACTGGGGACATTGGGAATAGAGATACTGAACCTGTGCCGTGGTTCAGAAAGTTTAAATGCATTTGCCTGACCAGGGGCAAGTGCACGCATGCCAATCCTCATGCTATAGTATGTCCTCAAGCCCTGAAGCCACATACCACAGACATATAAATTTGTCCTTACAATAGGCCCGTAAGGCTTACAAAGACTAAAAGTTCTCTTCAGAGTTGGGAAATTCTACCAGGAGTCATCCGAGACGATGCCCACGTACAGAGAGAAAACAATGGAAATTCTAACTAGAAATCTCTGACGGTTTACCTTAAGAAGATGTAGAATAACTCTGGTGACAAATCTATGGACATCTGTGGGAGAGACCATCTAAAGGGCCTCCCATGACAGCCAGAATGGAATAAAAAGAAGAAAGCTCATAAACAGCATTCATCTCCCTTCGCTTCAGGAGGCCACACTATAGCTGGCAGTGTAGCATGCTCCATCCAGTTCCTGATGCTGTGATTTCCCCGCCAAGATGCCCCGCACCTTCCAAGTGTGAGCCAAAGATGCCCCGCACCTTCCAAGTGTGAGCCAAAGATGCCCCGCACCTTCCAAGTGTGAGCCAAAGATGCTCCGCACCTTCCAAGTGTGAGCCAAAGATGCTCTGCACCTTCCAAGTGTGAGCCAAAGATGCCCCGCACCTTCCAAGTGTGAGCCAAAGATGCTCTGACCTTCCGAGTGTGAGCCAAAGATGCCCCGCACCTTCAGAGTGTGAGCCAAAGATGCCCTGCACCTTCCAAGTGTGAGCCAAAGATGCCCCGCACCTTCCAAGTGTGAGCCAAAGATGCTCTGCACCTTCCAAGTGTGAGCCAAAGATGCTCTGCACCTTCCAAGTGTGAGCCAAAGATGCTCTGCACCTTCCAAGTGTGAGCCAAAGATGCCCGCACCTTCCAAGTGTGAGCCAAAGATGCTCTGCACCTAAAGAGTGTGAGCCAAAGATGCCCCGCACCTTCCAAGTGTGAGCCAAAGATGCCCCGCACCTTCCAAGTGTGAGCCAAAGATGCTCTGCACCTTCCAAGTGTGAGCCAAAGATGCTCTGCACCTTCCAAGTGTGAGCCAAAGATGCACCTTCCAAGTGTGAGCACCTTCCAAGTGTGAGCCAAAGATGCTCTGCACCTTCCAAGTGTGAGCCAAAGATGCCCCGCACCTTCCAAGTGTGAGCGGCAAAGATGCTCTGCACCTTCAGAGTGTGAGCCAAAGATGCTCTGCACCTAAAGAGTGTGAGCCAAAGATGCTCTGCACCTTCCAAGTGTGAGTCAAAGATGCTCTGCACCTTCCGAGTGTGAGCCAAAGATGCTCTGCACCTTCCAAGTGTGAGCCAAAGATGCTCTGCACCTTCCGAGTGTGAGCCAAAGATGCTCTGCACCTTCCAAGTGTGAGCCAAAGATGCTCTGCACCTTCCAAGTGTGAGCCAAAGATGCTCTGCACCTTCCAAGTGTGAGCCAAAGATGCTCTGCACCTTCCGAGTGTGAGCCAAAGATGCTCTGCACCTTCAGAGTGTGAGCCAAAGATGCTCTGCACCTAAAGAGTGTGAGCCAAAGATGCTCTGCACCTTCCAAGTGTGAGTCAAAGATGCTCTGCACCTTCCGAGTGTGAGCCAAAGATGCTCTGCACCTTCCAAGTGTGAGCCAAAGATGCTCCCACCTTCCAAGTGTGAGCCAAAGATGCTCTGCACTTTCTGAGTCTGAGCCAAAACGAATCCCTCCTTCCTTAAGCTGCTGCTGTCAGGTACTTTGTCACAGCAATAAGAGAGGTAATATACACAATTTTCTACTTTTATAATTTGAGAAACAATGTTTTATTCATATTTTAGTTAAGGGCAGAACACTGACATATACCTATAAGAATGCACGTCACTAAGAAGCACACTGTGCAACACATTAATGGTTTAGGGAGTCATAAGAATTAACACAGAAAATCATTTTTGCAGAAAAACAATTCTGGTTGAAAAGAAATCTGCCAGCTACCAAAGTCTTGGTTGAAACCCAAAGCCACATTTCTCTTAGTGTTCACCTGGTACATACCAAGTCTTTGAGGTTTATAGGGCTCTTGTGCTCGCAGAGGACTTGTACAGCTTGAAGGCTCCCCTGTGCCGCTGAGGAAGGAAAGACACCACCGTCAGTCACAAACGAGCCAGGATGCCACGGCTAAGGAGGGAGGCTCACTTTCTGCCCAGTGTGGGAAAGGCCCTGAAGAGTCCTCAAAAGGCTGTGCAGCAAACAGGTGGAAACACTTTAATCTCAGCTTTAGCCACAGGTACAGCCACGAACTCCCAGTTACTCACAGGCAAGCATTTGATTTAGCTTCTTATGGGAGTTGGCTTTCCTACACATAGTAGTAAAATGAAGTGTGTATGTGAATTCAGTATCAACATTTGTCAGATGAAGCTGGGACAGACAGCACAGCCAAAGGTTTACAAATACAACTGACATTCACCATGATCCTCTACCCACAAAAACAAAAACCAAACAAAAAAACAAAAAAAAACCCCAACAACAACAAACATACACACACACAACGAAACCCCAGCATCTTCTAGTCTTGAAACCTGTAAGTGATCATAACTCTCTACCTTACAAAGAAACTTTAATAAATTGATTTAAAAATCTAGAACTGTGCACGTGCTAAGCGCGAGCCTTATCTCTGAGCTGTGCTCTCAGCCTGAGTTGAGTACATTAACCATGGTAATGGGTTGCACAGCAGGACGCTGACTGTAGGTGCACTCCTTAATAAATCTGTGTGTGGCTTGGGAACTGAGTCTGACTGGACGCCAGGAACTCCGGAAATGAGTCCCAGGAAGAGTCCAGGAAGGTGTGACAACTGAACACTTTCTTAAGGCAGAAAAGGACAAACAGGAGAGTGACCGTTACCTGCATAATGCAAAGCTGTTTTCCCCAAGTTGTCAACACTTTCGGCTGGGCTCTTGTACTGTAAGACAAAAATAAGTATCTTGAAGCAACTGCCCAAATACTATCGAGCCTACCCTTCTCCTTCAAGTGGCAGTTACTCAGGAGGGCACACACATGTGTAAGTTCTACCTTCTGAGCTCCATGGGCAGACAGCCCTTTGAGGAAGGAGACAGATATCCAAATAATCATGGTACCATATACAGTTAGCCCTTGGCTGCTCTGGTCATTCATTCTTCCCGTACAGCATCTCTCCAACTCTACTGGTTAACATACTCCAGATCTCTCATGTGGATCTTAGATTTTCCCTATTTCTTCTCTCATTCTCTGCCCCCCTTCCTAATGTCAGCCTTCTCCAAGTCACCTCCTCGGTCCTCATCTCCCACCCATTCCTGAACATACTTAGTCATTGGGATTCCGTAGTGGCGGCCCAAGTCAAGGTCCCCAGCTGTCTTTAGTTCATATTCTGACCACTCAGCAGCCTACCCTCTTCCCCACACACTCCTTGAGGCTGTGTGGTTCAGCCTCTTGTGGCTTCCCGCCACTGCCCTGGCCAGGCCTCCTCCAACAAAACATACAAGCTCACATTGGCCATTGTCTTTCCCGGAAGCTCTCTTCTTGGCAATCCTATCTACACGTTGCATTAAACCTGTGAACAACCCAACTTAGAGAACTATTCCTGCAGCCGCTTTTGGGGGAAACTGAGGTACAAATAAGTTAATAAATTGCTCGGATTATGGCAATGGTGAAGCCAGCGTCTGATCTTGTTGGAGCCTGGACTCTTATTCATATACAAGCATTACCTGTGCGTGCCCTGGCTCGAGAACCCTCTGCTTTGCATCTCATAAGCACTCAAAAGGCAAGTTTTCTACTCTTCCCTCCCTAGCCTGCCCCTCCCCAAGTGTTTACTATCTCTATGGACACCAACTTCCATCGTCAATCTACCCAAAGAGATAGAAACCAAATCAAATCGTACATGAGAGCTGGCCTCTTCTCTTTCTCATTCCTTCATCGTAGCCCCAGGCAGCATCTTCTCACTAGACTAGCTAGTCTAGCCTCCAATGGGTTGCATTCGTTTTGACCTGTCTTAAGCACTTCTCTACACAACAGAATCATCTTAGAAAACTGGATAGGTCACTGTTTGCCCTTCACAATTCCACAGTGAACCTAGGATTGCTCGGCCATCACAACACACAGAGGCCTGCATTTTGTACCACATTCTCTCATGTCTTTGCTTCTGACTCAGTTGCTGGCTCCCCGACTCCACCCGCCTCACAGCAGAACCTTGCCTCCCCTCATCCCGTGATGCACTGTTCTGTCTGGAATGTGTTCTGCTGGTACTTTGTACCCTGGAGATCTCGGCTTAAGCATCACCTTCTCTATGAGGGTTGTCCTAGAAACCACTACGTTCCTTCTAAATGCTCTGCAATTTGTCGAATTATATTGTCCTTTTCTTAATAACCAGACTGTGAACTCCACCAAGATAGCACCTGCCCTGCTTGCTGGCAGATGCTTAATGCTTAGCACCGAGCATAGTACCCTGGAAGCACTTGGTATCATGGAGACTATGAGGACTTAACATGGAGAAGGAAGGGTGTTCATTTGAATTTGCAGGACTCCGCCATGTTCTATCTGTTCTAACTCCCTTAAGGAGCTAGAAGCTGGAAATGGTAAACCGGAAGCTGGAGAACAGAAATATCATCTGGAGACAGGGCACAGAGGCCAATACACAGGGTACAAGAGCAAGGGCTCAGAGAAAACACTAAATGCAGAAGGTAGCGGGAAAGACAGCAGGAGGCAAAGGGGTTTCCTTTGTACATAGCCTGACTTGCAAAGAGCTGAACAAGTGGGTCTGAGAAGTCTGGGCCTGCGTGCCAGCCTCATAGGAAGCCACAGAAGGCTGAATTCCTAACAGTAATCTAGAAAGAACAATGCTCAGAAGTGCAATCCAGGGGAGGTAAGAACGGGCTACCTTAAAGTGCAGTGCTTACTCTGCTGTGGTCAGGAGAATGGAGATTAAGTTACTACTTACCAAGGCTCTGGCCTAATTTTAGAACGGCACAAGGAACTGTTTAAAGGCTTCAAAGGTTTCGGAGAAAAACCAAGGCATTTGCATAACCAGATATAAAATTACATTAGAGGCTAGAATATCTGGTCCTAGCCCACAAGGACTTCGAGCTTGTCAGGTTAAATCTTCCTTAAAATCAGAGCCAGATGCACGGGCTGGAGTAGGACGGGAATTTAAAACATATTTTTAAGAAGTGAGGTAGAGACTCTGGGTAGAGACAGGGCACTCTGGGCAAGAGAGTCAATTCTTTTCCCCTTAATCCTGAGGGCCTGGTTCTAGAGAAGGTAAGAAAATCTCCATATTAACTGGTCGAGAGCAACTCTCTTAAGTCAACACCACAAACGCTCATCTATTTTTCTTGAATTTTGCTTCAAAGACCTGTTAAGGTTAAACACTCCTGGACCACACAGCAGTGGGCACAGCGCAAGGCAGAAACGAAGAGTGGTGTGACCAAGGAAGCAAGTTGACGACGGATATGACCAGAGTTTTGCCCTTGAATTTCAAAGCCAAATAAAAGCTGGGTCTCCAAGCGTGTCTGTGAAAGCCAGGACGACAGCTTGACAGGACAGACAGGACTCCAAACACTTATCTTATTGCTCCATGCTGTCCCTGGAAACAGCCAGCTTGCATTTTGACCAGCAACAGCTGGACATCACTGCAGGGATGCTATTGTGGGACTGGTTCGTGAAATACACATCGTCACAAATTTACGGAGGTCATCGCCTCAGGGGATCATTATACACTTCCCGACAAAGCCAGCAAAGCAGGGAGCTGGCCAAAAATTATAAATAAGAATAAAACCGTGCACTTAAACAAGAACCAAAAACTAACTAAAAGCTCATCAAGTTACCTATCAAGACGTAATGGTTCAAACTGTTTATCCGGAAGGACTGCCCCCCACAAGCAATTTACAGAGAGAATACCAGGATGTGGCAGAGCCAGGGTTTGCTGCAGTGTGGAAAACGTTTCACGAAAAGCCAACTTTCAGAAAAGAGGAATTGAATAAGGGGGTAATAAGGCCGACCCTAGGAAGACAACTCAAGTTTTAGGGAGGATCCACTTCTCTTCCAGTCGAGTCGCCATGGAGACAACCTTGCTGTTGGCTGTGCTTTCCAAACGGGCTGTAGGACAGTAGTAAAAGGGGTGTGTACTGAGAAGAGGGGTTTCTCCTTTCACAAACGGGATCACCTTTCACTTGGAAACAATGAAAAGAAGTGGCGAATCTGTAGCCTTCAGTCACCTGCTTACCTGAAGAAGCTTCTTGATGTACTCTGGGTGGCCATTCTTGGCTGCGATATGTAAAGCACTGTGACCTAAATGGATTAAAAGGTGAAAATCAGGGGAAGGAGCCACATTAATAAATAAATAAATAAATAAATAAATAAATAAATAAATAAATAAATAGACAAACACTGAAAACCCCAGACAACTTTTATTTTCTTTTAACTGGTTTCCTTATTGCATTTTCTTGCGTATTAATTTTGGTTGATTTTTCCCCCAAACCTGCTCCTCTTCCTTCTTATTCTCCCAACAAGTATTCCTCTCTTTTTTAAAAAAAGATTTATTTATTTATTATATATAAGTACACTGTAGCTGTTCAGTCACACCAGAAGAGGGCATCAGATCCCATTACAGATGGTTGTGAGCCACCATGTGGTTGCTGGGATTTGAACTCAGGACCTTTGGAAGAGCAGTCAGTGCTCTTAACCACTGAGCCATCTCTCCAGCCCCCAAGTATTCCTCTTTTTACATTTGTGCCACATGTCCGCGTCCTTCCAACCCTCTTGCTTAAAGCTGCTTTCTCTGCCCTTTCTCAAGATCTGCTCCCTGGCTTTATGACCTATACCCACAAGGTAACCATTAGAAGCCAGAATCCACATATGAGAGAACATGTGGTGTTTGTCTTTTTGAGCCCTGGTTACCTCAAAACAGTATTTTCCTGCGAGCTTCATAGTTTCGGGGCTTTTTTAAAACAGATGGATGAAATTCTATTGTGTATTTGCAGTAGAGTTTCATTAGCCGTTCCTCTGCTGATGGACATTTTAGGCTGATCTGATTTCCTTGCTATTGTGCTTAGAGGAGCAATAACCCTTCTCTGTGGTAAGTCCTGTGGGCGTGTGCTCGGGGTGGTGCGGTGGGTGATGCTTTAGTTCTGGTCTTGTTTGGAAATCTCCACACTGATTTCCATAATAGCTGTTCTTCCATACGCTCCTACAGCCATCCAGTGAGTTCCTCTTGCCTTAGCTTTTGCTGTCGTTTATAATTTAAAGTGGATCAAAGACCTTAATTTAAACCATTAACAGCTGAAACTGCCAAAGCAAAGCACAGGAATAAACAGGCCACGAGACAAGACCCTCCTGAATAGCACACGCTTCCTACATAGTACCTAACTGCTAAGCCAAAGACAGCTATGAGGAATAAACTCTTCTCCAACAAAGACGGGACTGTTTCTCTAGAGACTAAGGTCATACATTCCTTAGTGTGCCTGTGGATCACGCAGCCACGGGTAACATTCAGAGGTTCTAACCACTGCTCCCTGCAGGTGCTGGTCAGCTCTGGTCAGGACTGTGGTAGTACCAGGCTTCACAGTGCTACAGTGAGCTGACACTGGTATGCAGAATGACCATGTCCACATCAGTCACATCAGACTAGAAGACCACCAGGCCTAGAAACCCAGAAAAAACAGCCCACAAGTCAGCAGACAACATGGTAGATACTGACGTGATGTTCACCCTCTTGTTTCCCTCTCCTCAAAATGTGCTTACCCTGAATGAACATTACCTGGAGGTTTCAGATTTTCCCAAGTCCTTGCTCAGCTAAGGGAGCATTTCTTAAGTCCCTTTAGAACTCCAGTATAGGACAATGCTACCAACTACCTAGTCCCAAGTGAGCTTCCACATACCACAGGGCCTCTGCAACTGCTGTATGTTGAACTTGGACTTCCTTCCCCTAGAACAGACACAGTTTGCTCTCTGACATTCAGATTCAACCTAAAGGCTGCCTCTGAACTGGAGGTGTAGCTTGGTTACCAGAGGGGCAGGCTAAGCATTCATGATTCAATATCCAGGTTCAATGGCTGGCATGACACGAATGTGGCACTTGTGAGGCACTGTGATACTAACAACAGATCAGACATTCAAGGTCATCCTTGGTTATCCTGGGATACATGAGACCTTGTCTTAAATATAGGTCCTTTTTCTGCCCCACCCATTACAAATTCTTTTTCTTCCTTAACTCCTTTCGCACTGGTTTTCTGCTTCATTCTTTATTCTTCATAACACCACACACCTTGCAGTACTCACCCCATTCTTGGTTCTTAAGATGGACATATACTTCCTAGTACACACACACACACACACACACACACACACACACACACACACACACACACACACACACACAAAATAGACCTGTTGGTCTATTGGTCCAATGCCCCTGCAGTTGTCTCACTTCCTATTGAGATCCTAGCTCCTACGACACCGACGGATGGTGAACATCTGGTTCTCAATATATTCCAGTCATTTTGAATTAAAGCGAATGCTAATTTCAACGTCTGAGTGCCAACACATCCCCAAGGTAACACTGATAAGCAACCTCTATTTTGGGATTTGCTTCAAACCCAATTTCAACTTCAAAAGCATTGATGTTTTATGTTGAATAATTGCGGTAGATGATCAATCTGTTAATCTGCCTCCCTGGCCTCTACCTATGAGAAGTCTAGTTGTGCCAATCAAAACCATCCTGAGACATTACAAAATGTCCCCTAAGGGGGAAAAAAAAAGAAGAGCCTAGAGTTGAGATCATGCATTTAGAGGAATGATTTATTTTATTTGATGGCCCAGTTCCAAAATACCATTTTCTTTTTAATTAGTCTTCGTTCAGCACCGACTGGAATTTACTGGAGACTTAAACGGCTGGGAAACACCTTAAAGATGAGAGGCTCAGGATATCAAGAGAGATATAAAATCATCCACATTCTCAAAAGAGCGCACCTCTTCCATGCTGCCAAAGATACCCTGAACTCTTAAGGGCATTTGTTTAGTTGGGATAGGAGACTGAGGCAGAAATCCATCAACCCTCTCTTAAAAACATGAGAAAAGAGACCCCTGAAAGTGGGAAAATAAGAACTTCTTTGTCCTCTTCAGTTTTAGGTAGGACGCCTCTCTCCTTTCCAGAATTAGAAGAGACCTAAGAGCGAGGCTTTCTTTATCCTTTGCATTTACAAGGCTTGGTGCTTAGCGTGGCTTCCGCAGACACCAGACACCGTTTCTAAGGACAACTGCAGTTTACATTTTAAACAAATGCCTTACCAGTGAACTCCTGGAACATATCCTGACTGTATTGGGGACTGTTTACACTGTGCGTGCAATGTACCAACTGGTTACTACCCTGGGAAACAAAGCCACCGGACACAAACACCATTCACTGGACAAAGGCATAGTTAGCTGTCCAAAGACAATGTGGTAGGAATATTCAAATAACACACCGTGACTCAATAATGGGCTTTCAGTTCATTTGCAGGGTTCTGGTCATACCTAGAAGTGAGTGATTGATATCTGGAGAAGCAGACATTCATCTGTTCCCCTGGGATGTGTACCCTTAAATAGCAGCATTTCCCCTTGGTCTCAACTCTAAGTCACAAATCATTGCTGGACACTACCATACTGAAGCAAGATGTCTCTCACTGCCAGCATTAAAATGAATTTCTCTCTCAAATACAAATTTTCCTGGACAGAATACGTTATTTATGATGGAGTCCACTGGAAAGAGAAGACACATGTGCTGGCTTCCAGACAGCTATGGATCTGTCTGGGCTGTCAGGGGGTGAGTTCCCTACAGACAACTATCAAGACAACCTCGGCTTGGTCATTCTGGCAGATCTTTGCCCCCCTACACACACAAGAGAGACTAGTGCTCATTATAAACCAAGAGACCCAGATGACAGTTCAGTAAGTGATCCTATATTGAAAGTGACTCTAAGCATCTTCTGAACTGCCGACACGATCATTTCTTCATAGCCCGAGGCTTCTAGAGAAAACAGGAAGGGAATAACGAGGGGAGCACTCAGATGTCTGATCACACTGCTCAAGTGCCTGTGACATTTTCACATCTGGAAATGCGTAAATAATTAAGAAGACGACTATGCTGTTCAACTAGATATGCCTTAAAATAGATCCTTAACGGTCAGTTTCAAAATGAAGAACATCTTCCTACAATAGAATCACAAATTCCGTGGGTTATTAGTTACACTTTTACACATGTGTAAATGAGTTTTTAAAAAAGAAATCCTCAACTCTACGTGAATGTTTCTCACCGACGCGCATGCTCAGTTACCTTGCTACAGTCCCAGAGAGGAGGCAGAATGGAGAACATCTGTTTCCAGGGCTGTTACTCTCAGAGTTATGACACTGCCTCTCTGCCCCTATCTTTAAAGTACAATATGGATCCAAGGCCATTTCTGCGTGTCACCATATGAAGTAATTTCACCGCCAGGTATGCTGACTTTTCTTGATTAAGACATGCAGCTATTAGGATGACTCATCCTCTAAAATATCTAAGTGAGTATTATCTTTTTCTCCCTCCCTTTCTTCCCCCATCTCGGGAAAAATGGGGGAGGGAGTAGAAATGATAATATTCACTTCATTAGGTATTTTTAGACACATGTTTTAATCCCAGCTCTGGTTGTTCTGGAACTCACTATGTTGACCAGGGTGGTCTCAAACTCTCTTAAGATGTGCCTGCCTCTGCCCCCTAAATCTGGGGTTAACGGGGTGCATTAATACACCTGGTGCAGTATTATCTTTTCTATTGTCATAAAATCTCAATTTTGGGGATTAGGGTGTTTTATAGGATGGAAGGCCACCCAAAAATTTAAAATCAAAAGCAAGCAAACAAAACTCAAACAGGGAGCCTAGGAACCATAGATGCTAAAGGAGGACTCACAATGGTAGAGGAGGACTCACAATGGTAGAGGAGGACTCACAATGCTAGAGGAGGACTCAGAATGCTAGAGGAGGACTCACAATGCTAGAGGACGACTCACAATGCTAGGAAGACACACAATGCTAGAGGAGGACTCTCAACTAGAGGAGGATTTTCAATGCTAGGACTCAATGCTAGAGGACGACTCACAAATTTCACACCTCCAAGGGCTTCTGTACTTTATGTTTTCATACTTCCAATGGTCATTCATCCAAGCATCCTTTGTTACTAAAGAGGTTCCATAAAAAAGAGTGCACCAGGAGACTGGAGAAAATTTAGGGTTGTAAGTGTGGCAAGACATATAGGTCATTCTTCTGTCTGCATCTGCCTCTTGCAAAACCTTTGTATTATTTAACTAAGCACATTACCCATCTGGAATCTGCATGACAGAGGCAAATGTGGCCACAGCCCACTCGGCACCCAGTGAGGTCCTAGGGGTTCTATTGCACAGAGTGTGAGCTGCACCACCATTCCCCATGCTGATCCTGGGATCCAGTCCCCCAGACAGCCGACCTGGGTTATGGGAAGCACAGCTGGACTCAGTGGGTTATCACAGAAGGAAGGCGTGAAATAGCCTGGGAATTATATGGGGGAAGAGGGAAAGGGACATGGGTGCCCGTGATCATATTTCATCGTATACACATATGGGATTCTCAGTAATGAGGAGGAAGAAAAGCTCCTGGTGGTGCTGGAGTAAGGAATGGACAGCCCAGGTCCTCGTGGTGTAAAGGAAGGCTGCCACATCAGTCTGCTACTGTCAACTAAAAAACGATGAAATTCTGATGCATTAGTCATGTGTGCTTTGAATTGAGCCCTGCAATGCCAGTGTACATGCATGTTAATAAGGAGAGTCTAAGGCTCACACTCCTGATACGTAGAATAAGCAGCAGGCTCTTTTGGGGGTTTTTCTTTCCAGTCTTCTAATAATATTGTCATTCCATCCTGTCTCCTACCGTGTTGTACAGACAACAATAACAACGACAGTCAAAAACAGCTAGCCCCAAAATAAAGCCAACTAGGCATCGTTTTGTTGTATGCCTAGACTGTTTTCTACACCGAGAGAATTGCCAATTCTCATCTAAGGGTAGAACGAGACCACACAAGAAACAAGGGATGTAAGATACACACCATGGGTGCAGCCCGGGAAGGCTGATCTCCCAATCTGTACTCTGTGCTACTTGGCAAACAGCAATGGATAAGGAGTGAGTGAGTGTGTGTGTGTGTGTGTGTGTGTGTGTGTGTGTGTGTGTGTGTTTTCCAAATAAAACAGCAATGGATATGGAGTGAGTGAGTGTGTGTTGTGTGTGTGTTTTCCAAATAAAACAGCAATGGATAAGGAGTGAGTGTGTGTGTGTGTGTGTGTGTGTTTTCCAAATAAAACAGCAATGGATATGGAGTGAGTGAGTGTGTGTTGTGTGTGTGTTTTCCAAATAAAACAGCAATGGATAAGGAATGTGTGTGTGTGTGTGTGTGTGTGTGTGTGTGTGTGTGTGTTTTCCAAATAAAACAGCAATGGATAAGGAGTGAGTGTGTGTGTATGTGTGTGTGTGTGTGTGTTTTCCAAATAAAACAGCAATGGATAAGGAGTGAGTGTGTGTGTGTGTGTGTGTGTGTGTGTTTTCCAAATAAAACAGCAATGGATAAGGAGTGAGTGTGTGTGTATGTGTGTGTGTGTGTGTGTTTTCCAAATAAAACAGCAATAGATAAGGAGTGAGTGTGTGTGTATGTGTGTGTTTTCCAAATAAAACAGCAATGGATAAGGAGTGTGTGTGTGTGTGTGTGTGTGTGTGTGTGTGTGTGTGTGTGTTCCAAATAAAAACATAAGCTATGGTCCTCCCTGTGTCTGAGAGGTCTGGGTTGTTTGTTTTAATCTTTAAAGAACACTTGGTGTGGTCACTGTTAAACCTCTGTAGTTCTTTATGTTTGAGTCAGGATCTCTCCAGGAACCCAAGCTGGCCCCTCACTTGCCATCCTTCTACCTCAGCCAAAAGTGCTACCGCACCAGACGCAAATATTTTTGTTTTGTTGTATTATGGGTTTTGTTTTGTTGCTGTTGTCGTCTTAAAGATTTGAAGCCTTTAATAGCCTAATAAGGAAAGGAAAATAAAAAGTGATCTGACCACAGTTCTGTTAGTCATGACAAAACAGTAGCCAAATGCAATGAACTTTACATGATTTTTTTTTTAACAATGAACAGAGCCGGACACGTTGAGACGCCGTGCCGAGCTTCTCACTTAAGCCTGCTATCTGAAGTATGCAGTCATCTGCTGACTGTGCTCTTCTTATAAGATTCACTGTGGGGCGTCCATAAAAATTCTCAGAATTCCAAGGATTTCATACAGAAGGATTTGACCATCTTATAGACTTTGTGAATTAAAAGGAGAGCGAGCATCAGTGTAACAAACAGATCCTGGGAGGAGGAGACTCTCACCCCTGAAAAATCCCTCCAGGGGCCAGGCCTGGGGCGCACACCTGTGATCCCAGAGTCTGAGGCAGAGGCAGGAGGATTAGTGACAGCTCAAGGCCTGCCTGTCCACACAGTGACTTCCAGGCCAGGCAGGATTACTGTTACGATGAAGCTGAGGTCAACGATGATGACATAATCCCCATACCACAGGATGTGATTCTCAGAACTGATTTCTAGGTCTACTCTCAGCAGGCTTTCACGTTGAAGGCCACTGCATCTCGCCACACCGTCCAACACTGAAGGTGGGTTTACTGGGCACATCTTGTCAAAGCTGAGTTATTTCAATTGCCCTCTAACTATGAGAGGCA
Organism: Rattus rattus; assembly: GCF_011064425.1. Lineage (NCBI taxonomy): Eukaryota > Metazoa > Chordata > Mammalia > Rodentia > Muridae > Rattus > Rattus rattus. The sequence goes on along the minus strand of NC_046156.1, from coordinate 170,127,476 downwards.
TTTTGTACGAAAGACAACCAGTAAGGCACAGTGCTGGACTCCTTCCTCTTGTGTTCTGATGTGCTTTCTTTTGAGGGACAGCGAAGAGTGAACCCCACGGCCAGGCCACAGGAGAGATACAGGCAAGGGCGGTGAAAGCCGTCCACTTATCCTCCTCACAGTTGAAGAGCCTGAGCAGCGCAGTCCAGACCAGGCCAGAGAGCCCACGCGCTTTTCTCCAAACAGACGTCCCTGTCATTTGTTGTCGTGTTCTCTCTCATTGCTGGAGTCATGGAGTCACTTCAGAAATAGGTGCCTCACCAAGACCCAGATAAAACAGCAAAGCCTCTACACAGTGCTGGCCTCGGTGCTGCTGCTGGTAAATGGCCGGGAGTGAGTGGAAGCTCTTAAGACTCTGTGGAACTTTTGGACACCATCCTGGGTCGTAGAGTACTCAGAGTCACCAATTTCAATCAGTCCCCATGGGCCAGCACTGCGGAGCCTCAGTGTCCCTCCCTCCACACAACTTCAGCCCACAAGAAGGTGGTGCGGAGCTGGGATGTTCAGGGTTCATTGTCGGCCTGGCTTTCAGAAGTCCAGTAAGAGATACGATCGTAACTAGAAAGTGAACCCACGAGGCTGTGTACGGCCACAAAAGAGCTGATGAAATCAATCTAAGGGCATGATGGGGAAAATGAAATGGGCCGGATACTAAATAAAAGGCTTGGTACTGAGTCAGCTTTTTTAACTGCTTGCTTTGCAAACACAAGGACTCGGGCCCCATGCCCCAGAACCCATATTTACAAAGCATGGCGGTGTGAGTTTATAATCTCAGCACTGGAGAGGCGCAGATGGATTGATTTAGGCTGAGCCCAAGGGCTTGCTGGTCAACCAGCATAAGCCTATTAAATAGGCTTCAGCCAAGGAGAGACTCAAAATACACAGTACATGACCCTGGGAAATGATATACAGGTATACCCACGCACAAGTGCTCCTGAAAAACACATAGACGTGAATACACACACACACACACACACACACACACACACACACACACACACACACACACACACACACACACGTACATCAAAATGCAGGACATAGAATTCTATAACGTGATCTGGGGTAAGTAGAAATGGGGAAAAGAAACATGTTTTTTTGTTTCTGAATTTTTAAGGAGCATGATAATATTTTTTCTTTCTGATAGGTGTAGAAGCAGTGGCTGTTTATTTATTTATTTTGGCCTTTTTTATTACTTTCCTATCATAAACATGTATTACAGGAGATAATTTCCCTCTTTAAGGAAAGACAAAGGGTGATGTTTGGCTCTGGAAGAATAACTAGAGTCCCACCTGATCTATTTCCTAACCATGGAAGCAGTGAAGCAGAAGCCCAGGACAGCAGGGCTGCTCACTGGAGCCCAGTCCTTAGACACTGAAGTTTGTTAGCGAGCAAACCCCCTGCTGATGCTATTGGAGGTGTGTTAGCCACTCATACTTGCACTGTATGATGTGGAATAACTTTAAAAAACAGTGACAATGTACTTTAGAAATAAACAAAAGAGCTGGGCCTTGAGACTAAAGATGTCATTTGCATAAAATGAATTAATATTTCCCTTGAGGAAGTCGTTTATTTTTCTACAAATACTGCCCTTCCTCATGTATTTTTGGAATTCTCTGTGGAATTGCCCAGAAAAATCATTAGTGCTGCTATTTTTTCCCTACTTTCCCCAAACATAGTTTTATCAGTTTGATTAAATTGCTGACTTGACCCCCATCTGGTTCTTGGCTTCTTCGGAAGACAAGCACAACTTTTCTCAAAGGATAAAGATTCCAAATTAGCAAATTACTTTAAAAAAAAAAAAAAGAAAGAAAAAGAGCCAGACACACTACCGAAGTGGAAAACCATTCTGAAACATTAGGTTTCCAGCCACACGGTGGGTAGCAATTTCCTTTTAATACCTGGCCTAGCCCCAAGATGGCTGTTCTGAGGAGAGGCCACTTAGAGGAAGGAGAGGAGATTCAGCATAGTTAGCTTAATGAAAAACCCAGATGAATGCTCTGTAATTGTACCAATTTTACATCCCAGTAAAAACCAACATAAACCTTTTAGAAGCCAGTGATTTCCAAGTGCAACAAATGAGGTCATTATCTTGGGCCTGCCCACATGGCCGAGAGAGAACATGTCCTAGGCCACTGACCCCAGGGGTTCCTGCTGGCCCACAGTGCTGTAAAGGCAAGGCTTTCCCTCTCATCTGGCTTTGCCAACACTGGATCCACGCCAATGCTCAGCTTGCTTTCCCCACTCTTCCTCCTTCCAAGATCTCCCATCTCCAGAACGGTGTGGTTGGGTTTTCCACCACAACATCATCAGGATTATCTACCATGGATACACACTGGGACAATCTACGAGGCAATATGTATATATGTATATACATAATCTGTATGTATGTATGCATATTGTTTATTCTTTTCTTTCCCTTTCATCTCTTTGGGTACCCAGATGATTTTGAAGGCACTGCAGTATTGCAAGAGTCGAGACAGAAGCCGTCCTTCCGTCCAGAGTTCTAAGCTAGCTATGAAATAATGTTATTAATAATCCATCACATTTATCAGTTTACGTACAATCAAGAATTAGGAGACGCTGGTTGATCTACACATCCAGTCCTAGAAAATGTTATAAAAAGTGATGTTGGAGGAAGAGAAGCACAGAGTCTGCAGCCGACTGGACTCCGAGAGGATGACAATGCCCACAAGGACACTGAAGCAATGGCAGGGCTTTACTGCTCAAGTGTTTTACTTTTTCTCTTTGTGCTTCGGCCTGCAGACTCGGCATTTTCCACAGTTATTTTTGTACTACCTTTGTGACACCTAGTCTCATGCTGGCTTGCTGATTTAAGAGATTAAGAAACCACATACCGGAAGAGTCTTGGGCAGTCACATCCACACCGTGTGTAACCATGACCTTGAGGCATTCCACGTGTCCTTTCGCAGCAGCAAGGTGGAAACTGCAAGCAGAGAAGGAGACATACCCTCTTAGAAGTCCAGCCTCTGAGAGCTCATCTCCAGCAAGCCTTTGGCTCTCCACGTACACGCTCTCCCTCCTGGGCTCCACCACAACCCTCCAAGACCCAACCTCACGGTGGACACCAGACACTCAGGAGAGTCTCATTTACACTGTTTTTCTTTTTTGGTGCTGGGGCTTGAATCCAGAATGTCGTAATAACTCTGAGCTGCACATCCCCATACAATCATTCTCATCTTTTATTAAGTGATGGATTAGGAACTTCCAACCCAAAGACAAGGCTCTTTCAAAACTGAGCCTCACCGCATATTTGCCTCTCTCTCCACCCAGGCAGAGCTTCTAAGTAATAAGTAGTTAAGGTTTCCCATGCTGTCCACTGCTCACAGCAAAAGCATCTTTCTTAAACAATACCCTCTACCAAGTCACACTGTGGTCAAGCCATGTCTACTGCTATTCAGTAGTTGAAGAACAGAGTCACAGGGGCCTTTTGTCGAGTGCTCAGTAAATATCCAACATCTTACCCGCTTTTACACACCATGTCTGTTCATTCCCACAACAGCTTTTAAGGTAAGACTTATTATATTTGTGGCTGGCACAGGAGTAACAGGGCAACAGCAGCAAAGTCTCCAAACTGGGCTCTGGAACTCAGTGACACGTGAAGCACACACACTATGCTCCCCATCTTTCGAATGTCATGAAAAGGATCGACATTCAAATACCGTACTAGCCATTCGTCTGCAGACTACCTCTGAATTACACCCATGCAGTGTCTACCTGTATGGTTTCTCTGCCATCAGGGCCTGGAGTCACGGTCAACTGGCAAACGCAAGATCTGATATTTGAACCCAGTGTGTGTGCCTGCGGACCTTTCTATACAGCTAAGTGTAGTGAACAGACAGATCACCAGAGGAGGACACTTCAGGTCTGGTAGTAAATCAGCAACTAGAAAACCACAGCTAATTCTCAGTGTCTGGACAAAGTCCATTCGGCTTCTCTTGAGCCTAAATTCCCTTGGCTGTAAAGAAAAACTAGTCAAAGTCTACTCAGTTACCCAATCCCACTTCAGAGTGTGTAACTTGACCTGTGCGCAATCTCTTTACCATCAGAACTCACTCTAAGTTGTTGACACATTAGTAAAATCGCACTAGTTTGGAAATGTGGGGACGGATAGAAGCAGCGGTGACTGATATTTCACTGATAGAATCCCGGTGAAGTGAAGCTCGCCCTGTAAAAGGCAGCCCCACGCTCTCTCATTCGCTCAGCATTGCTAAGGCTCCTTCATCCCATCGCACAGGGAAAGCCGTCTCTTTTAGCTGTCTTGGCGGAAGCTTTCTGAACGGGCCTCAGACACAGAACTGGTAACTGTAACTAACTGGCCCTGAGGATATGGAGTCCCCACATCTGCCTTAGTCATTGAACACTACTTTCAGAGCTCTTGATAACTATGTACCTAGACTGCTAGACTGCTAATCCCTAAGGTTGGTAAAGAATTGTCTTCCTTTCGGTAGTTGGGTGTTTGCTTATTAAAGTTCACTTTGCTACCTTCTATGATTAGAGGACAACAAAATTACAAGTGCCTAGCCAAGAGGATGGAAGCCATTCTAATCCATACTAGAAATAGGACTTGTTTTACACACACGCTCACACACACATGCGCACATGCACACACACCCTTGCACAAATTTGTTACTGTTTTTATTTGAGTTTGTTGTGAGGCAGGAGCTTGCTACATAAAATACGCTAGCTTCAAACTCAGTATCTTGTTGGCTCAGCTTTTCAAACGCGGGTATCACATTTGTGGGACAGCACACCTAGCTCCTACATAAACGTTTGATTGAAATATAACACATGTAAGCAAGATGTCACGGAACTATATGGATGGCTGAGTTTTGGTCAATGGAACACGACTACTTTACTTCATACAAATTAAGCAACACAACACAGCCGGACACTTCCTGGCCCCTCTGAAGCTGTCCTTTGGGCCCTCAACATGTTAACAGGATTGCATTCTGTATTTATGGGTAGTTTAAGCTGCACATGTGAAATCATCCGCTATTACACTGACGCACGCAGCCAGATAAAGTGGCCATGAAATTTCGTCACTAAATGACTTAGGACGTGGAAATTCAAACCATTACATGGGAGACCATGATTATTATAAGGAAGAAACAGCATTGGGAAGATGGGCTTGGTTCCCAGTTCCACAGCAGAAACTCCTCAGATGCTGGTTTTAAAGGAAAACTGCTATCAACCTGATCTGGTGTCTTTGATGGCTACAATACATCTTGTGGTGGAGCTGATAAGTAAAGGATTCACTGACTATGTTGTAACGAAGTGTGGTGGAGGAGTGTAACTTTGCTGTGCTTTACAATACCCATCTGACTTTGGATTAGAATTTAGAGTTAAGGTGATCTCCACCCCCTGTATTTTAGGGACTTTCCAACTATTATCTTGCAGAGTGCTTGCATCCTGCTATTAAGAGAATAACACACACACACACACACACACACACACACACACTCTCTCTCTCTCTCTCTCTCTCTCTCTCTCTCTCTCTCTCTCCCCCCCCTCACCATTTTCCATTTTTAAAATTTTACAGAAACTTCTATATTTTACAGAAAGCTTCAATACTTGCCACTCTTAACAGAGTATCAAAAACTGCAAATAACTAGGGACAGCTCACTACAAGAACAGGTAATCTGGCTAGCAATTTTGCACTGCAGCCATATAATCATACTTGTATCCAGTAAAGTCGTTCTTGGTCTATGTAATTAAAAACAGTCAAGCGAGTCATCTCAAGAGACACATTTTTGGGAGTTGTTATATCCCACAGTCACCCAGAAGCTGCTGCTTTAGCGTCTAAGTAAGACCAGGTACAAACAGCATGCCCACCTGACAGGAAAGGCTGAGCCAGTCGCCTTGCCAGAAGCTTCTAATTCATTCAACTACAGAGAGAAGGAGCTCCCTCTGTCCCCACTCTCATGGCATGCGGCTCAGGGAGCCCAGAGCAGAGCTGAAGAGGCCTGTGCGTGACCCTGGTCCTGGAATACAGCATGCAGCCTGAGCACACTGTCCGTCCAGGTCCGCCCGAGCTTGTCTCCTTAGGTCTGTGGCACGTGGAGACCGCGAATGGACCATATCCAAGAGGCCGCATGGAGTTCCATTTCTGGTTGGGTTTGACCAGTGAGAGGTGTTTTCAAGAGACGGAGGATACAAGGGGCAAGTCCAGGCAGCATGGCCTAGGCTTCCTCACTGCCACAGTCACACCAACCACTGCTGTCAAGACCACAGCTCCGCCTCTCCCGAAGCTGTGGTGGAGACTTTCTCTGCCTTTTTCGTGCAAGTGCCGACATTTCTGCTAGTGCCGGGTGCAGCCCCAAACTTGCCGGTTCCCCTTAACCTAGTGCACACCTGAAAAGAGCTCCCACCCTTAACCCATCATGGGTCACATCTGTTTTTTGAGGACCCTGGGTCACAGCAGGGTGAGATGTGCTCTGGGAAACCATCCCCAGGATGATCCACTAGGCTCCCGTGCATGTTATATGGTTGAAGACATGTATGACAAAGCTAGGTAGCCTCTCCGAGTGTTTCCACGAGCCGTACAGCAGGCAGCACGCTCCTCGGCGGTCTCTGCTTCAGTCTCTGCTTCCAGGCTCCTGCCCTGGCTTTCCCTTGATGGTGAACTCTGACAGGTAAACACACTACAGGGTATAACTACTTTCCTACCCTGGGTCAGAGCACTTACTCAAAGGTTGCCTGCTATAACCTGTGTTGCCATGGGATGGACCTCCCTGGGGTGACAGAAAATGAAGACACCACAGACAGGCATAAAACCAGGATTGGGTGGGCCATGAGCTCTGACAGATGCACCAGCAGCCTGGAAACTCAGCACATTCTATCTAGCTGAGTAAAGAGGTGGGCTTCCTAATCTGTCTGTCTGTCTGTCTGCCTGCCTCCCTCCCCTCACCCCCCCCATGCGTATGTGCGTGCCTGTGTGCAGGGAGTGCAGGGGGGTCCTTGCTGCAGGAGAGCAGTCTCAGGCCACAGTCATCTGGGAGAAGGAAGCTGTGGTTGGTTCTTCCACACCTACTGGTTTCAGCTAAAGGTTAATGATTCTCAACATCTGTTCCTGCCATTCGCAAGGGTCTGAGGCTCCGAAATCCCTGGCCTGGCCATGCTTAAGTCAATACTACCCATTTACCCAGGACTCTGTCAGCTCAGCTCCCTACAGACGCCGAGAGAAGACACCACACAGATGGTTGCTCGCTGAGGCCTACTGCAGCGCTACTCACAACAGCTACACTCTGGGGCCAATCGGAGCGTCTGACAAAAGAGGCCAGATTAAAACCACGTGATGCACGTCCACGGTGGATTTATTTTTCAAAGTTAAGAAAGAATGAATTCGTGTCATTTGCAGGGAGAAAACAAATGCAACTGGAGAGCTCTCTTCCGAAGAGAGTCAAGCCAGTTTCAGAAGGAAAAAAAAAGTTCCCATTGCCACATTACTTGGGTTATTAAAATATTGGACATTTCAGCTAAAGTGCCTTATGAAAAGAATATATAACTGTAATTATACAGAAGAGGGCGATTCAAAAGTTTTCCAATATACTCTTCTGCCAAAGTAGAGATCAGTTTCAAGTGTCTGGGTTCCATTTTTCCAAAAGTAACAATTATTCACTAAGTAAAAGGCAGTGGGGAGTCTAACATGCACCATGTACTAAAGCCAAGGAAAAACTCCAGTTTCTGCTGTGGGGTTGGTTTCCATAGGTGCACCCCTGGCATATTATGGGCTATTAATCGAAGGTAGGGTAAACACCACAGCGCAGAAGAGTGAGGCAGGAACCCCGCCTCTCACTTTGTTGCTTTTGCGTACTTAACTTGGGCATCTACTTCAGGCATTCACAGCGTGACTCCTAACGTCCACGACTTTCAGAAACGAACGCTTCTAATACTGTGAGAGTTTAGGGGAAGGCAGAGCACGCAGGGAGCTGAGAAGGCACTGAAAGAAACGTAACCATGGTAGAAGGTCCCCTGTGTCACCTTTAGGGGCACAGACTCACGGGATTTGAGCATGAGCCCTGCTACTTGTTAGTGTTATCCCGGGCACAAGTTCTCTGTGTCTCAGTTTGCTCACCCGTAAAATGAATGGGCTATGAGAAATAAAAGAGTTTATATGTAAAAGTACTGACGTGCAAAATACACCAGTCATTACACGGCAGAGACACGGAGGACATGCTTACAGAATTGGGTCTGGCAACACTGACTGAAAAATGACAACAGGGATGGGTAGGAGATAAAGCTCTGTGCATGTCCAGGGACCGGGGACTTGGGAACAAAGCTGAAGACATTCCCAGGCCCCAAAGACCCCAGCACTAGCCTTGTCTAAGGCTCACACTCAGCTCCTTAAGTTCTGGCACCTTTTGGAGAAGTGATAATCCCCAGAGCAGCACTTGGCAGCAGCCAGACATTAACATTTAACCTCTGGATGTGAGGCAGAAGCAGAGCCGCCGACTTGAACAAGACACTCGAGCAGGGAACACTGGATTTCACTGGGTGGCAAAGCAAGACTCGCTGTGAGAAAGCTTTGATTTGCAGCTGACAGAGAGCATGCTTCCTCCGCTATGCAGAGAGCACTAAGTGCTAGAGTGCTTTCAGACGGGACAGTTTTAGGGGCTGGTAGACAAGGACCGGCCAGCACACAGGCACTTGCACAGTTACTGCAGGATTAGGAGCGGAGGGCACCCCGGGTCACCACTTAATAGCTGGCATCTCTATCAGCCTCTGTTATCGAACACTTGCTGAAAGCATTCGCCTGTAAATTACCTAAAACCTACGCATAAAATCCCCTTAAACATGCTTTGTGACAATACTGATGGGGTGATAGAATATGTGCTACCTCGAGGTATGTTTGACACTTCTATACTTGTGTGCGCTTTAAGTACTCTTGCTACTATAGCTAAATCCATCCATTCACCCACTACCATATATAGGGAGCATCTGTGTCAGATACTGTTCTGAGCACAGAGCAGTGACTAACACAAACTCCCTCCTTAAGAAACTCAGTTTTTGATATGAAGTTCAAAAGGTTGACCAGACTGAGGGAACATTTTGTATTCACACACACACACACACACACACACACACACACACACACACACACACACACATACAGGTTTGAGGATTTAGCATCATTCAGAGACAGAGACAGTTCTGATTACTGATAGAGGAGAGGGGAGGAGAGAGCTCAGCTAATGCCTAGAAGCCAGAGATAACGGCTAACAATCTCAAACATCATAGGACAGCTCCTATCTCAAAATGTGGCATCCCTAGGTTGAACCCTGCTCCCCGCCGCTAAGCCTTTAAATCAACGCATGACGTTGAAGCACGATTCCATCAAAGACTGAAGAGATAAAATGAGCACACTTTCGCACTATGCCGAGATATGATCCACGTAACACAAACTCACCTTTTTGAGATGCACAAATGGGTTGCTTTAAAGCATAGTCACACAGGTGTGCAAGCAAGGTCTCAAAGCAGAAAAAAACAAACAGTTAGTCTCGAGTGTGAACCAGAAGCTGAGGCAACTTGAACGGGATACTCAAGTGTCAGCCTCACTGCAGGAGTCAGTCAGACTTCCTGTCCCTGTGACTAAATTTCCTCGCCTAGGAAGGATTGGTTTTGCTCATGGCTGCAGTTCATCACGGTGGGGTGACATAAGTAGGACTGAGACGCGCCACCATGGCGGTCAGGAAGTGGAGAGAAGGGGCTGAGAGGACGCAGACCCTGCAAAAGCACACACCCCTTATTTCCTCTAGCTGGACCCCAACTTCTGAAGCTTCCACCCCCGCCCCAAACAGCACCACTCACTGGGGGCTGAAACGCTCACTCTGTAATTCGACATTTTCTATAATGTTGAAAAGAGAAAAACCTCAATACGTCTTAAGAGGCACTCGTTTCTCTGTTAGTCCACAAGGCAGAAAAAATCACCAATCTACTTTCCATCTTCTACTAATTTGCTCCGCTGTGAACATTTTTTAGACATGGGAACATATGGTACTGGGTCCCCTGGGCCTGACTTCATTTAGTACGATTTTGGGGCACACTCGTGTTATCAGTGAGTAGCTCACAACTGTTTAAGTTCATGAATATCCTGTGTTTTGTCTCCACAATTATCGCCTGATGCATGTGTGGGTTGTCTACTTTGAAAGTCCTGTGACTGCTAAAATAAGCATGTAGAGTCCTCGTGCAGGTACACGCTCTCAAGCCGGCAGATTCATGCCGTGGTGGGACAGCTCAGGTGCATGCATTTACATCCCGAGGTACTGCTAAGCCTTCTAAAGCTACTGCCTCTCTACATGCTTCTGATAACCAGGCAGGAGGGGTCCACTTCTCCACATCTGAGCTGGCAACTTTGTATTTAAACGAGTGAATTTTTATTACAATGTAAGGTTTACAGAGGCAAAAAATTTGTGTTTATTTAAGTAAAAACGTTTTTATATACAGGTATGCATCTCTGCATATATAGGGTGCCCACACAGTCCACAAGAGGGCATCGGTTCCCCTAGAGCTATAAGTGCTTGTAAGCTGCCCAGCGTGGGTGCTGGGAACTGATTTCTAGCGCCGCATTTCTGTTTTCTCACAATGAGAAACTCTGAAGTAGTTCAGTTGATTATCAGCTGAAATGTCTTTGGTTCCATGGCTACCTAAGCTGTGTACTTAACTTTTAAAAACTAAATTTGTCACTCGAGGGTCTCAGTAGCTGGAGAAAGATTCTGCTTATTTACAGTTTTATTTGGGTGAGTCAAGGATTTAGGGGCAGCAGGAAAGCTTTAAGAATCTCGTACCTACTCCTCTGATGCAAGGTTCGGGGATAAAACTACTGGTCTGGTCGCTGCCCAGGCTCACACAGAGAGGCCTCTCAGATTCTGATGGAGTTGAAGTGGCAACACCTTAGTAACTGAGTCTTGCTTACTCACAGTGGTTCAAGGACCAGGGGCTTGACAGCTGGGGCTGGAGAGGCGGCTCAGCAGTTAAGAGCACCTGCCATTCTTACAGGGAGCCAGGTTCAACTCCCAGCACCTACATGACAGTTCACAACCATCTGCAACTCTATCCCAGGAGATCTGGTGCCCTCTCTGGCCTCCGGGAACACTGTGCATATGTGGTGGACAGATACATTCAGATACACATATAAATAAAATCTCAAAGGAAAGGAGGAGGAAAAGGAGGGAGAGGGGAAGAGAAGGAGGGAGGGAGGGAGGGAGGGAGGGAGGGAGCAATGCAAGCTCTCAAGTCCTACCTAGACCCCAGCTTTACTGAGTTATAAGCTGTATGTAGGTACTCGATACCCAGTGGAGTTCCCATACACCCAAAGTTTAAAAAAAAAAATTGGCCTAAAAGGACAAATTGAAAACCCCACACCATTACATCCTGCCATGATGCCCATTGCTTCAATATTCTTTAGAAACACAGTTTCTTAGCCTTAAAACCTATTTCATAGCCACATCCAACTAAAGGAATTGCTACAGTGGCATGCTTTGTTGTAACAGGGTCACAATGTTCAGCTCACAATGCTCAGCTCAGCCTCCCCCACGTCCCCCCCAGGGATGTAACCAGAAGACACAAACAAGCAACCTTGTGATTTACACAAGGCTGCCTTCATCCTGGGATGCTTACAGAGACTTGGGATGCTTCTGCTTTTGACAGTTGGACCCATTCCAAGCTTTCAGCACCCACCTGCGGTCCTGCATTTTCCCTCCCTTGCTCCCCACACTTCACCCCTGACCCCCATGCCCTGAAGAGAAGACAATTCACTGGGGATATTGCAAGCATCAAGCAGCAACTCCTGGCAGCCTGAGTATAGGACAGTGGGAATGACAGTGGAGGGGAGGGTGGCCCTGTGAGAGGCTAGTGGTATAGGCAGCACAGTGTTGGCCAATCTGTTGCTCCATGGTGGTGACTGACCTTTCGTTTACAGCAACTGTATGACACCACCTCCACCAACAGCAGGTGATCTACTGAAACACTATAGTATGGATCCTAACTGGCTGGTTGGACTGCTCTTTAAAAAACAGAAACATTAAACCACGAAGCGGAAGCATTTCACTGAAAGCAAACATAGGCATCTCTCTGGGGCACCTTAGCAATATCAGGACTCTAACACAATCCCAGTGCTGAAGCAAGGAGCCAGCCAAGGTTTCCTTTCTGACAAAACCACTCGGTGAGATGTGCAAACTTCCCTGAAACAAAGGTCTCAGGACCAAGATGGGACGTTCCCCAGGGCTCTTCATCAGAAGGGGACCTGTGCTGCTATTCAAAGTCCATGGGTTTCAGTTTGGCAAGATACACAGAAAGAGTCAACATAAATCTTCTGATCCCTGATTACCAGGTGAAACCTAGAACAGAAGGAAAGACATTCTTGGGGCTGCTTCCAGAAGACCAACGTTCCAGGCTTTCTCATTTATAGAAAGTTTTCCTCAAACTGAACTCTTTTGTCTCTTACCATGTGGGCTCTCAGTACTTACATGGTTGAACCACTATGAGACGTCAACATCTCCCCTGACTCTGGAACCAACAGATTAAACTACAAATGAAACAGACAGTCAACACTCAAATGGAGGAAACCACATTCCCCAAAACCCTACAAGCACTGGTTCTGTACAACCCAGAGTCCAAGTATCACCAGTAGTAGAAATGGTGACTCAAACCTCTTCATAAGGCAAAGACACCGGGGTTCAAAGAAGCCAGGGGATACACAGAAGACCAGGATGTAAATTCACTGTCCTAATAGCTTTTTCTTTGAGACAGGGTCCAGGTATGCCACATAGGTTGGCCTTGAATTCACAGCAATCCTCTTGCTTAGCCTTCTGAGTGCTGGGGTGACAGGGGCTTCTCATAGCACCTGGCTCTCTGCCCTAATGCTGAGGTATGTTTTCTCCCTTTGTCCTGTGGTCAGTAAGAGGCCCAGGACCAGCTCCTGATGCAAACCAGCTTTGCAAAGTTGCGGAGAGTCAAGTATTTCTGTTTTGCAACAGGAATCCCAACCACCTAAACCTGCTTCCATTTTCCTCGCATGTGTTTTAGAAGATGCCATCATGGAGAGAGGAAAACTAAGTCATCTTAGGGAAACCCAGGAAAGTTAAATGCTTTTATGATGATTTCATCCAAAGTCTTGGCCATGGAGTAGAAAGCTGTGTGTGAGGCACCCTGGCTCCCTGTCCTCAGCCTCGGCTTCTCTCACTTTCCCTAGTCACCGGGCTCCAGCCCACTGGCTCCTTGCTGTTTCTTGAGCTCATCAAGTACCACCCACCTCAGTCTTTCCTTGGCAAACCAGGAAAGCCATTATTCTAGGTAAGTTCAGCCATCTGCTCTGTGCCGCCTTTCCTGGGCTTAGTCAAAGCAGTGCCTGCCTTCTTTGCAGCCCTCAATATATCTGGAAGTACTCTTAAGGGCCTTTGCATATGTATGTGTGTATGTGCATGCATGTGTTGCCAATACACAAGTGCCATGTGTGAGGGAAACTCAAAGGGCCACCTCTGGTGTTGGTCCTTGCTGTCCACTGTGTTTAACGGTCTCTTTGTTGTTCACTGCTGCATATAGTAGGCTAGCTGGCCCTCCGACTTCCAGTCTCTTCTTCCTATCTTTCTATAGGAGTGCTAAGATTATAGAGATGTGTGTCGGCACCACAAGCTTTTAAATGGGTTTCTGGGGATTTGACGTTAGGTCTTCACTCTTGCATGGCAAGCACTCTACTGAGCCGTCTCCCCAGCCCTGATGGTCTCAACTGTCTAGACCAATACAATGCCAGCACTGATCATGTCTCTACCAGAAACCCACAGAGAAGACTGAGAAACAGAAACTTCTGTTGCCTTCTCACTGGTATTAAAAAGGGAGGGGGCATATAAAAATAGCGTTACAGTTTGATTGTGGAGTATCCGGCTGAAGGCTCGAATTTAAAGTGCCCGATTGCTACTTGAAGATCATGGAGCCTTTTAGGAAAAGTAGGACCTGCCTGGTAGTTATTAAGAGGGTTTTACCCTTTCCTTGTTCCTTGCCTAAGTTCTCTGATTCCCAGTCTGTGATGAGGTAAGGGGGTCTCTGCTGTTCCCACTGCCATGGACGGAACCAGACTTCATCCTGTAGCATGATTCCCACCAGGATAAACTGACAATGGAATCCTCCATTCTTTGTTCCCATCAGGTGTTTTGTGGCAGAAAGAAGGAAAGTAATGAATAGAACTATGACTGGTGGCTTTTAAGGGTCCAGGATTGCTATTAAATGTAACCAGAAGTAATATTTCTAGACTGGGTTCTCCTGGGGTCTGGGCGTGGAGTGTGGAGATGGAATTGGAAGCTTACTTATTCTAAAGCAATAAAAACCCTACTGGGCTGGGGTACAGCTCAAGGGTGTAGCACTTGCCTGGTGTGTGGGGGTGGGTAGGGGGAGGAATCCATGAATTTAGCAAATTCCTACACCCTGGTGCCTAGAAAGAAGAACAGGTGAGGTGTATACTAATGCCAGAATTTCCAGGTTTCTGTCCGAGTTCTTCCTGTGATGTCTGTCCCAAGATAGGAGGGCCCTTCAGAAGAGAGACGTGAGGAAAGCTGAAGGGGGAGTGATAAATGAACTGTGGTAAATGGAAGACAAAGGGCAAAGTGCTTTTGTCTAGTACGTCAACAAACAGTCCCTTACTTGGCTCTAACCCTGGCAGTTTGATAGTGAAACAAGATAAACACAGCCATTTGGGAACTCATGCAAAAGTCGGCTGGAGAGAGTCTGGACATGCCACTCAGTCAGTGTCCAACAGTGGGATGAGTTTGGAGGGATGCTGGCACCTTGTAAGGCGTAACCAAGGCTAATGAGGAGGATGTGTACATGTAAAGGACAGACACTAGCTAGTGATCACGTTAGCCTTGGCCCCTGAACTGTTCCGTTGCTGCTCGGCTCAGCGTGAGAACCTCTTGCTCCAGATGCCCTTTCCTGTGAGTGACTGAAGGTCAATGACTGTGTGTTCAACAGCTCCATCCCCACCCTCCCTGCCCCACTCTGCTCTCTACCAGAGTGACCCATTTTCCCAGGATCTCTCTGACCCCTGCACTATGGGTAGCTTCAGCCCTAGGAGGCACTGTTAGCCATCTGAGAGAAGGAGGCAAGGTCAGCCAGAGAGCCGGGCAACAATTATACACAGCCATCTTTAAAATTCTGTACTTAGCCCACTTGATTATGTTTTGAGGCAAGGTCTTGTAATGTACACTAAGCTAAGCTGGTCACAGACTTGTAGTAATCCCCCTGTTGCTGTCACTCTAAGTGTTAGATTACAGGTAGGGCGACTTCTTACAAAACCCAACTTTGCAATCAGCTTTAAAACAGTATTTTCATTAGCGGTTTCTAATTTCCAAATCCATTCTAGTTATATTTCTCCCTTATTGATTATGTCTTCATTTACAGCAAATTTTCCAACAACATGGTATTGTGCTTTAACATTTCCCTGGAGTGTAACTTTAACATGATTTACCAGAAGACAAAATTAATTTAATTTAACTTGTATACAAGGACTATAGACTAACAAGTATGGTGTGTGTGTGTGTGTGTGTGTGTGTGTGTGTGTGTGTGTGTGTGTGTGTGTGTGTGTGTGTGTGTGTGTGAACTAAGAAAAAAAAATTCACTAGCTTCCTCACCCCTAGCTGTAACTTGTCAGCATTGACATTCATTAGGAAACCTGGTCTAGGAGATGTGACTGTCCCTGTGGAGTGTCTTGCTTTGTGTTTCACTAACTGGACTGACCATCTGAAATCATCTAGGGTGGTTAAACTGCCTTCCACCCAGCCTGCTTCTCTTATGTGGTGGTTTAAATGAGATGTCCTGTGTTGAAGCTGTTTGGGAAGGATTGGGGGTGTAACCTTGCTGAAGGAAGCAGAACATTAGGGTACGCTCTGAGATTTCCCAGTGTGCTCTCTGTTTCTGTTTAGGGATTAATATACGAGCTCCCTGGACTTCTCCAGCACCATGCCTGCCTGCCTGCCTGCCTGCCTGCCCGCTACCATTTTCCCGTTAGGATAGTGATGGTGTTTTGTCCTCTTGGAACCCTAAGTTTCACCCTCTACCCAAACTCTTCTGTAGGTTGCCTCAGGAATAGTGTCTTATCAAAGTGACAGAAAAACATCCGCTAAGGAAAGCCCAGTTTAGTTACCAAGTTGGGGAACCGTGGCCCCCCCTTTAACTGCACTGGCAGCAACTTTTCGTTGCCGTCATTACTGTTCTCGAGGGCAGAAATTCCCTTAGGCCTTTTCCTCTTACAAACTGAAAACTATCTGGGTGGGGGTCTTGCTCTGAGCTAGCACTGGGCAGGCAGATTTGGCCTTAAAGGGGCTAATTTTAGCAACTACAGCCTCTCATAGACACCAACACGTGGTTGGAACATCCACCTTTGTGGTTTCCTTTTCCTCTCCAAACTGTGTACTTTTCTATTTCTTTTGCCCCTGTTTGCTTTCCCTCCCTGTAGACCTGCATGCAAGTATTACTAATAACCATTTAACATAAGTTAATGACTTCATAAGTCAGTATAAAGCTATCTTGAAGTAGCCTCTGATGTCTGCCAAAAAAAAAAAAAAATTCATTACATTTTAATCTTAGCCTCAGGCAAGTTCTTAGGATGAGGGCAGAAAGCAGCAAAGAATCCCAGAACAGCCTCTAGCCCTGCCTGACACTGCTCCGCCTTAATCTGGACCCTCAGAGTCATGGCCATCTCAGCACACTGACTTTTTAGCTCCCGATAGGATGGTTTATTAAGCCCAACTTAGTGTTCAACTGTTTTTCTACTCCCAAATCCCTACTGTTTCCACATTCCACCAAAAAGTAGCACGGTCAGTCAAGTCTGACCCACAGCGAGGGGCTCTCACAGACACAAGCATTGCAAACACGACACCCGCTGACAGGTTTTGACGTTTACCCTTCTCCGAATTGCTAAAAACCATTGGATTAGATGACATCCCTAAAGCTTGTCACCAAGCTCCATGCCCTTATTTGGCCACTTCCTCCTCCTGAGGCTGACCACCAAGGTCCCACAATCAAAAGCCCCCTTTGGCTCATCTAATTAACATGCCCCACTAAAATTAAACACCTCACCCTAACGAGGGGTTTCCCCTTTTCTCTTTCTAAACTGCCATTCTCCTATGAGCCATGCCTGTCTTCTCTCTATCCAGAGGTAGTCCTTTGTCCCTCAGGGGCAAACATACCTTCTTGCTCCCTTCCCCTTCTCCCTCATCCTCTCTCTCCTGTCTTTGTCTCTTAGTTCTTGCCCTTTGTCTCTCTGGGGCAAAGAAATCTCCCTTGTGCTGAAAACCTGGCCTCGGTGTGAACTCAACTCCTCACACAGTCTACCTTCCTGGTACTGATTTTTGTCTTAGTGACCAAAGCAGCTCTAGAAGAGAGAGCGTATTTGGGGCTTACAGCTTCAGGAAGTTAGACAGTGAAATCCAGGTAGAAGGTGGTGGGCAGACAAAGCGGCTGGAGCTCACATCTTGAACCCCATCCACGGTAGCACATTTCCTCATCCTCCCCAAACAGCCACCAACCGGGAACCAAGAATTTAGATGCCCAACACTTATGGAGGCATCCCCTTCACTCAGACACTGCTAGTTGCCTTTTGCCTCTGTCACCAAAACACCTTTCAGAGAACTTGGGAGGTAAAATCTTTTTTTATAGTTTATGGGTATGAGTGCTTGCCCCCCCCCCCATGCATGCACATGTGCACGCGCGTGTGCGTGTTTGTGTGTGTGTGTGTGTGTGTGTGTGTGTGTGTGTGTGTGTGTGTGAGACAGATGCATGCCCAATGCCTGCAGAATCCAGAAGGTGTCAGATCCTCTAGAACTGGAGTTACAGACAGTGGATAGCTGCCCTCTGAGTTCTGGGCACCAAACCTGGGTCCTCTGCAAGAACAGGTACTCGTTACCAGGGAACCAGCGCTCCAGCCCCAGGAAGGAAAATCCAGGCACGCGTTTGAGGAGCTCACTTTTTGGTTGCTTAGCCCCGTGCACTTAGGAAGGAACGGTAGCAGAGGCTGTGTTCTGGGAGTCCAGAGTCCCCAGGGTGGGATTATATGAAAATGCATGCTTTGGTAGCCTACTTCTGACAACTAGGCTCTACTGTCTGCCTTTCACCATCTAAGGAGAGGCAAGGGGAGAAGTAGGGTAGATGTCAAATGGGGACCCAGACGGATTCACTCACCTTTAAAAACTGATACAGGGGCTGGGGCTACGACCCAGAGGTTAAGAGCACCAATTGCTCTCGCAGGGGACCCAGGTTCAATTCCCAGTACCTGCATGGTGGCTCACACCATCTATAACTCCACTTCCAAGGGTCTGGTGCCTTCATCTGACCTACATGGGTCCCAGGCAGGCAGATGATACTCATACACACCTGTGGGCAAAATACTCACATACACAAAAGCAAATAAAAAAATCACGCGAGGACAACAGGATACGTGGACCCATCAGCTATCAACAGAAAGCAGAAGGCTGTAAGTCAGGGGATAAAGAGTATCACAACCTGGGCTCCACGTTCCAGAGCAGTTTCAAGAGACACTGTCCACATCATCTAGAGCCCAAGTACCTATCACTACCTAGGGCCAACCTTCAAAGGGAAGCATTGCAGAAAGGGGGGGAGGCTATAATCACATGCGCTGTGTAATGGTTCCTATTAAGTAATTTATTAGTCCTTTGCGAGACACCCTAGAGAAGGCCAGTCACATGGAATGACTTGATTTCTAAGACAGAACTGCTGGTACCAACTATCTAACACATCCTTATTCTGAGCAAACAGAAAGGCAGAGAACAGAAAAGGTCACCGGCCAGAGAAGTGTCATACTGTACTGGCCTACAGAGCTCAGAGCTCCTTCTCTACACTTCAGTTCCTCAGTCATCTAAAAATATTTTCACGAGGTTTTGCTTTCGAGGCCAAAGAGATCAGGTTTCTGAAATGTGGACTGTACACTCCTCCTTCCTTCCTCCCTCCTTCCCTCTCTGTACCCCCTTTTGTCTCTAAGGTCTATGTACATATGCCCTGGTGAGTATTTGTTCAAATAATATGGTCCCAGTAGTGATTTTATTTAGTCTGGTTGTTCCTAAGACAAACACACATAACTTTAATTAAAGGCATATCCAACACAGGGGAAACCATCTTGAAGCAATTAGACTCTTCCCCCGGTAAGGTTTCAGGGTCCTGCCATCCCTTACTTCCTTACCTCCCCCATGGAAAGAGCCCAGATGGGGCGGAGGAAAGCCAAGCCCAACTCCACACACACAGCCTGGAGCTATAACTTTCTGCCCCTTTCTGTTCTATTTTGTCTTCCTCCAGCCAAGCCACCACTCTCGGTTTACCCTTTCCTAAATGAATTCCAGTCGCTCAACCGCGTTCACGTTTTTTTTTTTTTTTTAAAGCTCCTCTGTGATCAGTGTAGGAGGAAGAAATTTTCTGACAGCTTCTCCTCTTGCCGTGCATGATGGGGGATAAGCAGGAAGAAAACTAAAAAGTTTCGGGAATTTCCAAGCCACCCATCTGGTCTCGGGATATGGAAGTTTCTGGAGAATGTCTGGGCGATGGCTGCCTTGACCACTGCATTCTTGGGGCTTCTGGGCTTGCTGAACATCTGGATAATACAAGCCGAGTACTTTCCTATTGAAACTGCCCTGGAAGCAGGGGTATGGGAGCTTTTCCAGAATTGCCTGGATCTCCTGGATCCCAAGTTAATTCACCCCTAGCTTATTTACCTATGAAGCATTACAAGCTAAACAAACAAACAAACAAACGGAGGAGGGAGGGGTTGTTCTCTATAGCAATCTTCTCTACAGCAATCACAGCAAACGGGTCTTTTGTATCTAGAACACAAGGGAAAGGCTAACTCAACACAAATGGTATGGCCCTTGTCTTCCTGGAGCTTCACCACTGCATGAGAGCATGAGTCTCAGATCAGCATCTCTGCTACTCCCGTTCTTTCAGTACCATCGAACGTAACTAGACATAGAACCTGGGCGGATCCGTGGACATCCTGACTTAAGAGGAGGTGGGGACATACAGGAGAAGAGGGCATAGGGGGACGACGTTTGCACAGTGGAGAGATGACCTTTAAAACCAAGTCAAGACTCTGCACTCAACTCACAGCACAACCCCTTACCCGGAAGGCTCTCCAGAAGAGGGTCCTGCAGCCTAATTTCTGCTATGGAACTTTATACAAGGCAGAGAATGAAGTTGAGCGCGGCCAAGGACATAATTTTCAAGCTCATGACGTGGCCTTTTCCTTCAGAGAGGAAGGCAAAGCATCTCTCACATGTCCACAATGGGCACAAATCATCTCTTATAAGCTCCACGGGGCTGGTCCAGGCAAGAGTTGCAGCTGAGGGGACAAGACTAAGGGCAAGGAGTGAAGCCTCATGGGGCTCAGCTGCACCTCAATGTGAATATTCCAACTAGGTGGACTAGAAATATAAAGCCAGTTAAGATTTAATTCCACAGTGCCTTTAAGTCTTAAATTCTTACTGTAACCAGCAAATAAGTTCAGTCCTCAAGTAAGTAACCTGAGCAGGAAAATGAAGTGTTGACAGGTGATGACGTATAGAAAATCCCGCACTGGAAAAGGGATCACCTTTCTTTCATTAGTTCTTCTAACTTTCTATGTAAGGACCGTTAAGGGGGAGAACAAAGTTGACTTCCAAGTGGGAGTGCCTTCGGAGAGCGAGATAGGGAGAGCCTTGCTTTTATCTTTTATAAAATGGAAGCAGGGGTTTCCATGTGACTTCTGTGTACAGTTCGAGAACAGAATGAACTCTGACATACGTAAAACATGGATGGACCTTGAGCACACACTAACTGAAGAAGCTAGAGGGGCTACATACCTAACTCCATTTACATGAAACATTCAGGAGAGGCAAATGCAGAGAGACCACAAGCACACTAATGATTGTCAGGGGGAGAGCTTGGGAATGGCTACTGAGAGAGAAGGGAGGAGTTTCCTTAGGGGCGATGAACCTCACTGTGAAACTGAACAGCGATTTTAAAATCATTAACACGCTTAGTTTTACCACAATAGAAAAGAGAGACTAGACTGTAGTCATCTTAGCTATCTATTCTAAACAGAATAAACAGGAAGTAAGGGACAAATTTCATGAGGTCTTCTTCCCGCCTGTGTCCAAGTGGCTAATCTAAATTTTGTCTTCATTTAGTGACTGTTGTCTTGGTTAAAGCTGTCATGAGCGCTTATCCTGCCTTCCCCTGGGGTGACTATAAAAGGCTGTCTAATGCAGACTCCTGGACTGAGGGAATAGTTGCAGGAAGGCTGAGCTGGATTAGCACAGAAACATCAGGACAAAAGAACAGACTTCCAGGCCTCCCAAGGTGCAGTGAGTCAGAACATCTTTTTAAAGCACCTTAGGCAGTTCTACTGTAGAAGCTCCCTAGACGGAGAACCATGAGTCTGAAGCGAGAAAGAAGAACAGTTTCTTGAATGTCTCCTGTGGCTGAGGAGACTTTGTACACACAGGACCTACAACCATGGGTCATCCACACTCTCTTAGCCCTTTACTAACCAGGAACACCACTACATCATGGACCCCAGGAAGAGGCACTACCTCTACGGAAGAGGAGATGAGGACAAATACCCCATCTGCTTTACCTAAACTCAAAGGAAAATGAAGGTTTTCTGAGAAGGACCAGGCAATGAGGACTTGGGGCTCTGTGAGCCATATGGCCTCTGCTGTAATTATTCAGTTGTGTCTCTGTAGCCCAGGGGCAGCCATGGACCGGGACTTAACAAACAACATGCATCAGGCCAGGCTTACCGTCTCTGCTACAAATGTGGTACTTTAAACATCCTCAGAAAAGTGCCCCAGTCGCCAACTGGAGACACCAGTCACTGACAACCCCATGCCCACACTGCTTTCAGAGCGTGGAATCTCGGACGATGGAAGCTACTGGCATGCAAGCAGCTGAGGACTCCTGAGGCCACCCAGAGCGAGGCTCAGTCAGGTTCACACCTTTAGTCCCAGCATTTAGGACTCAGAGGTAGGCAAACAATAAAGGGACAGGAGAGTTGGTTTCCTGGTCTCTCAGCCCCATCTCAATGTGAATATTCCAACCGTTGGGTTAGACTGAGTTCAAGGCCAACATGGTCTCAACATAGTGAGTTCCAGGAGGAGTTCAGTAAGTCCTTGTCTTAACAACAACAACAACAACAAGTAAGGCTCAAGGATTAGGAGGCCATAAGCATAACAGAATCCCGAGAGAGGCCTGGGTGGTTCCAAGGTCATTGATCTCAATACTACTTCCAAGGTAGAGATGACTACATTCTCACTCTCACTCCCCACTCCTCTTCACGCTCGCTCTCTCTCGCTCTCCACACAGTTTTAACTATGGCAAGCAGGAATTTGATGCATGCAGACATAGAGCAAAACTCTTACTACAGTGCTCATGCAATCATGAGCTCTGCTAAAGAGTTGTTCAACGAATTACAAGCTGTAAGGTTTGAGAGCTGGGCTGCTCCTTATCCAGGGCAGAATTCATTTCCCGTCTGCCAGCCGCTTGCAACCCTGGTGCTATCTGTTCTCTGGTGCAATTGTTGGGCTGTTTGTTTTCAGAACAGTTTCGGCCACAAGGAGAAGTCTGATGGATAATTTGGAGTTGGATGAGAAAGGAAACAGGCCCAGACAGGATTTAGCATGGGGTTGGGAAGAGTTCGGCAATAGTTTTTTTTGAAGGCCACCAGAGCATTGGTCAAACGCCCCTTGATGAATAAGTCAGAATTTGGGGGGTTTATTTTGTTTCTTACGGTGTTGGAGATGGAGCCCAGAGTAGCAGACACTCTACCGCTGAAATGCCCCCAACCCTTAACAAACCAGCATTCTGTCTTACGCGGTCTTGCCCTCGCTGTCGTGCTTGGTGGCACTGGCCCCTTTCTTGCCCAGCAGTGAGGCCACCTTCTCAGCATCTCCATTCTCCACAGCCTGCAGCAGGCGGTCATCATTCTTGTTCCACTCGTTCGTCTGCAAGGCAAAAGGCAGAAGTAGAGGGATGAGCAACAGAGCCATGTCCGGCATCCAACCCTGCTCAAAGCAAGCAAGTGGCTTTAAAATCGCCCTCCGCTTCACCACGGGAACACCCGAGAACGCTAGCTTTCCTAAAGAAAGCGGCGAGGGTTGAATGAAATGCCAGCCGTCGGCAAGCTCTGACAAAGAAAGGGTCACTCCCTTCAGGTACCCTTCAGGAGATGAAGCGACATAGGACTAGAGGCCAGCTTACTCATTAGCTCATGGCTAGCTAACCTTGACAGCTGGTGCCTGAGAATGCAGGCCTTCGACAGAGTGCGAGGTTCACTCAAGGGCACTGTGCTACAAAACCAAACTGGCCAACAGTTCAAGGTTCCCAAGGGCTTAAGCATGAGCTCTTCCTTCTGGCCTGTGGATCAGGCTGCAATTCTCTGAGCTGTGCAGGCTGCTGACTCAGTGAAGGACTGCTGTCGACGAAAATTGTCTCTGACCAAGTCAGGACACATCAAAACAGCCAGTGCAACGGAGGAACTGAATTCTCAAAACTTAGAGAAACCGCTGGTAAGTACCATATGGAATGGGGTAGCTCCCCGTATGATTGCTTCCTAGTGTAGACTTCGTTGTCGTGGTTTAAGTTTGTCTGGGCAATGCCACTCACACTCCTGCAGTTTACTAACAAACACAGGGTGAGGCAGTACCTCCACTGCAAACCAAGCTTCCCATTGGAGGGAGGAACAGCCGCTTTCATGACCAACCTAAGATGCGTCACAGAACTGTAGCACACGCTAAGAACCACACAGCGGTTGCTTTCTCCCAGAGTTCACTTGATAAACAAGAGAACACTCTGCTGAAGTATGTTTAGGGCCAGTGACCTCTAGCTACGTTATCTTGAAAAGGAAAAGTGCGGTCCTGTAAAATCCTTCCCTAACCTAAACCGACTAAACTAGAACTGGATCGGGCCCAGCAGAAGAATGCGAAATCTTAATGGCCGGCACTGAAAGCACTCAAGCTGGGAGAAACCACATGAAAGGATTTTCTGGTGGCTGCTGCTAAGGCTCTCTGTTCTTCTGTGAAAAACCCGGTGATGAGGGCTTCCTAAATCAGTTCCAGGCGGATCTCTGGGGAGGACATGCCAAGAAAGGTCCCAGCCCTATCCAGCAATGGCACTTGCCTGAGGTCCAAAGGGACCCTGATCTTGGCTCTATGAGCTTCTTTGAGCAAATGAAACAAAGAGAAGATGGATTCTCCTATGTGGATGCTCGGTAATCGCTCAGTCTGTGAGTGCTGCACATGGGGTGCACGATGGGCAGGGGGACAAGGTAAAGTTCATCTTCCTCAGGGAGCCTCTCCCATATTATCTCATTAGCCAGCACAGCATGAGACATGTTTGAGAAGCATTCTAATACCATTGCTCTTAGCAATACCATTGCTCTTAGCAAGCTAGAAGCCAATTCCTTGTCCCTAGCCATATCCTAATGTCTCCTGTCCCTCCACCATTAACAGAAAAGACACCAGCAGACAGATCGAATGCCTGATGAAATGTCTGGCTAGTGTAAAGGTGCATACCAGGCTACAGTAACAATCAGTTTTTGCAAAGACTTATTTATTTATTTATCATATACAAGTACACTGTAGCTGTCTTCAGACACACCGGAATAGGGTTTCAGATTTCATTAGAGATGGTTGTGAGCCACCATGTGGTTGATGGGATTTGGACTCAGGACCTCTGGAAGGGCAGTCAGTGCTCTTAACCGCTGAGCCAACGATTACTTCTTACTGGAGAATCACAATAAAAACAACGGAAGCCATTGCTTTCTAACACTCCTGTCATCCACCACCTACGCGTAGGCCAACTTGTAAAGCTGACCAGGGCCCTGCAGGCTCTCAGGACCTTCCTGGTGACCTTTCTCTACTCAGCTCACTGAAGCCTACTGTCTAGACGAGATGAAATATGGCATCCTGCTTCTGTTGGGGAGGGGGGCTTCTGGTTTGTTCATTTTATCGCAAATCTTAAGTTCCCTGAAGACACTGAAGTGCAGCTTTTGTTTCTTACATCCCTGGTGCCTGGAGAATGCTCAGTATGTGCTCCCTCTTGACTAATCTAAATCTCTCTTGACTTAGCAAATATTTGCACTGTCATAATAAAATTCTTTCATTCTCTTGCAAACAGTTAAATCATGTTTCAGTCTTTTAAAGATACATTTATGGCCCGAATGAATCTGACTTCCTTAGCTTTTCCACAAGAGGGCCAGTTTCCCAAGAGTTTTCATTGTGTAGACTTTCTCCAAACTTCCTCACAACTGAGATGCCAAACCTCATAAATTTAATCGGGGTGATCCCAGTGTCTCCCTCTTGAGAAACGCTCAGGTGCTGGTTGGGTTTACAGAGTCCTGGGCCCATTCTGAAGATTCTGAGGCAGCGTTTAAGGTGGTTTCCAGGAATCTATTAGGTCCAGAAACTATTCTCACTGATCCCATTCAGGGACATTCAGAATCTATGTGAAGGCTGGCTAGAGAATTTCATGCAATTTTGTCCTCCACAGGCCTTAATAGGAATGGGGTAGGAAAGAGAGAAAATTTCTCCACTGTAGTGCTACCATGTTGTGTCCCACAATATAGCTAGCGAACATGAGGCCTTCATTCAGGGATGAATGATCAGTGTGTCCATAAGGTCTGCTGGAGAATGTTAACAGAACCACTCAAAAGGGACAAAATTTATAAATGGCCCAAATATCCAAACAGATTACTACAGTTCAGTCAAACAAGAGGAGGCTCAGGGCAACCAAAGGGAACGGCGCCAACGGTTATCAGAACCAGACAGTGAGAGAAGTTACAGTCAACATTCAGAGCCCTACTTAGTATGGTGGTGTGCATATAAAGAGAAATCGAGAGAAATGGAACCGCACTGTGGAGAACTGGGGTAAAAGTCAGGATGCTGGTTAGGAGTTGGGGTGCTACATCTGGTGAGAAAGAGATGGGTGAGAATACACAGAGGCCCTGGTCTGTCCTGCAGCCTGGCTGGCTAGTGGCTCGGCAGACACTCACTTGGTAACTACCTGATAGTTATATTATAGATCTCCCTATATAACTCTATATGAGCAGATCTATATGTATAAGTAGGTATAACTATATACCGATATAACTACATACCTGTATAGATAGATCTATAGATATATAGGATATTCACATCTATTTCTTTATATGTAATTAATAAATCACATTTCTCTTCCTCCCTCTTCCATATACAGAACAAAAACATCACGTGGGTCAGTGCCTGGTTAAGTTGACACTGGGTCCAGTATGCTTGGGAGGAGACTTTCCCACCCGTTTCTTTGTGTCTACAATGAGGACACACCTGCTGCCAAAACCTGGCTCTTCATCTTCGGCAAGATTCATAAACCATACAGTGATGACGCCATAGGCTGCTGGCAAACTCATGTACATACACAGAGCATGCATGTACTATCAAAGAGTCTCACTGAGCTGTCCAGGCCAGTCCTGAACTCGATCTGTATTCAGGGCAGCCTTAACCTTGTGTGCTTCCTTCCCTAGCCTGGGCCTAGCCAGGGCAATGGGTCTACACCATCAAACTGAGCACGTTCCTGTCTAGCATTCCTGTTTAGCTAACACTCCACACATCTTTAACATCTTCATAAACATCTACTCGTCCAGGTACAACCTGACGGTCCATTATGGATGCAGAGGCAGGTAACGCCTTAATGCAAACTTTCGACTATGTTCCTTGGAAATCACATTTTAAGGGACCCTAGAGGAAGCTTCCTGGACGTGAAATTATTTTATTGAATGTGGCTTCGCTTTTCCAGGAGACTGTTTAAACAGACATTATTTCAACAGAGCAGGAGGCCACATTTGCAAGTTCAGGAAGCCATATGTTACACTCCAGAGGCATGTGTAATGTGTCAGCTATGAAGGCCTGCATGTGGGAAAGCCAGAGTTTAGCCTCAATGCAGGATCCCAACATCCCTGCTCGTATATCACTGAGGAGATTTTCAGTGGCTGGCCGGTAAGTCTCCTTGCTATCCAATCTCTTCCAAATGACACCTACTTGCTCACGGCCCTTCCCCTTAGCCTCTGAAAGCCCTGACTGTCTCCACCCAGGAGAGCAAACAGAACGTCACCGTGATGAATGCCCTTGGCCAGACATGGCATCATCTTTTATGGAAAACGGAAAAACCAGTAGAAATCCAGTGGTCACAGACATCTGGCCAGCGGGCAGGCTTGAGTTTTGAAATATATCAGCAAAGTAGTCCACTGGCACCGAAGCGAGCCGGGAAGAAAGAGAGGCTAAAGCCCAAACCACTGCCAACTGAAGTAACTCTTGCTGTATGGGTCTCCTGGAGCAGCCAACAGAGGAAGTCTACTTGGGAGATGATGCTTGGAAACGTTTTCATTTTCCCTTCCAGTTTATGGAGAAGACTAGATTGCTTGGTCAATACAACCAGTAAGGCAAAGTAGAAGACAAATAGTGTTTTTACTGGGAAGGTTTCCGATTCATGCTATCCAGAAAAAAAAGAAAGTAAGAAAAAGAAAAAATAGCACATACTTCAAAACTTTAAAACCAGATGATAAACAGTCAAGTTCATGGTCCTAACTAGTTTTCCCGCAGTTTCACTGCAACAGCCAGGACTGGGTAATGTCTACCTACTACTTTAAAGTGATAAAGAGTATACAGACAGCTGTTACACAGGCAAGAGACAAGCCCTAACATTTGTTCATTCATCCAACAAGTATTTATTTAGCTCCCTTTACATGAGTGGCATAGCCTTTACTGGCTTCTCTGTAACTTTGTTATCAGGAGCATGCCAACAATGAGAGCTAGTGTCCCCCAGGGTGTGTGAAACCGAGCACCAACCCCATAGAGCGGAGAGAACTTTTAGTCAGACAAGCACATTTCTGGACCAGATGATGAACCAGGTCATGCAGGGAGTGATATTCAGGTAAATGAAGAGGAGTCACAGTGAAGGATGCAGGTGCATTCAGTAAATGGTGTAGACAAGGGAGGAAGATGCAGGTGCATTCAGCAGATGGTGTAGACAGGAACTGATCCAAGTGAAGCCCTAAAAGATTGCTCTCTTTAATCATTACTAGTACCTCATGACATAAATACCTGTCTACTCTCCTATGCAGGAGGCCCAGCACACTCATGAAGATCTTCCCACCTATGTGCAGTGGTTCTGGAGCAGCAGCCGAGACATCCACTTAAGAAGGGGTTTGCCTGCCCTACATTTCACCCGAAGCTGTTCACCATCTAGGTTACACTGTGTCTGCTATTCACCCCGAAACCTCTCACCCTCCCTTTTCTGTACTATGCCACAGTTCCTGAAGCCTTTCTAAACGCCGAACGCTGTGCCATGGACATAAGATAATTATAAACACCTCCTCCCAAGACCAGGCAGGTCATTCTGCTAACAGACTTCAACATACTACTGCTCAGGGAGGCGCTATTTCCTGGGCTTGCGTCCTGGACTGTGCAAAAAGGGAGAAAAGAAGCGGAGAGCACAAACATGCACGGGTTCTCTCTCTCTCTCCATTCTTGACTGTGGAAATGAGTGTTTCACCTTCCCAACTTCCTTCCTACCCTGGGATGGTTCACTCTATTCCTGACCTCTGACCCAAATAAGGCTTCTCCCTTAAGGTGTTCTGTCAGTGCAGTCACCACAGCAGCAGATGTCACTGGAAAGCTCGTTTCTCCCCCTCTGCACTGGCCATGGACGAACCCCCTTTCTGCCTCTTCCTCTGTGAGGAGTGTACTGGTGGTAAGTTTACCTAGCACCTGGGCTTGATCCCAGGAGCTTCAAATAAACAACTAAAGTCATGCAGCAGGCGGCTGCAGTGAGATTAACCTAAGTCTAGAAATAGGAAATCCAATTCTACCCTTCAGAGAGAAAATTCCTTCCATCGAATCCAGTGGTCTCAACTGCTCATGCATTGACATTCATATTGACATGAAGAGATGAAATCTTAGCAATTATGTTTAGCCCTGGGACTAGAAAGATGGGATAAAAAAAAAAATCTTGTCCTTCAGGGATCCCCTGGTTTTGAAGGCAGAAACACACACAGAAAGTGTCAAGTTTCTAGACAGGTGCTATAGAAAATGTTCTGTGAATACCCAGAGAGAATACTACTTACCACCTAAAAAAACTAAAAAGTACTTACCACCTTAAAAAAAAAAAATTAGGATTCAATATCAACAGTAATTCTGAGGCCAGCAATACCTGCGGCTCATTTTACCCATAAGGAACCTGGGACACACAAAGATTACGGGACTTGTATAATGCCATCCCGTTCATAGTACAGAAGAAAGAAACAGCTCAATGGAAAGGGAAAAAGAGGAAGAACTTTTACAATAAGAGGAGGTGAAGCAAAGGCAGAGGTAAGCCGTGGAGTCAGGGGCAGAGGAGGAAGAACCAAGGGGAGCAGCAGGGTGTCTGACAAGAGGGCCTGAGAGGAGGTGGACTAGGTGGCTGGCTGATCTTTAACTGGGCTGTATTTGCCTGAGGTGGTGAAGAGGAGGAGGAGAGGAACAGAGAAGCAGAGGTATGGAATTGGGATATTTTGAAAAAGGAGATGTCAAAGCTAGCAGAGTCAGTTGTGAGTTAAATATGACCGTGCACGCACACACACACACACACACACACACACACACACAAGCACACAAGGGGAAGGAGAATCGAATACTTCATAAATTGATGAAAGGAGGTTTTCAAGCAGCCCTGAAAAAGTCTGATTGGGAGCAGAAATTGTAACAATGTGAAGGACTCTGGCAATGCCAGAGGATGCTTTCTTGGAAGATCAAATAGCACATTCCAAACAGAGGCTGACCGCAATAGCCCTGCAGCGTCCACTCACCTCTTTGGTCTGCTCCATGCTTGTTCTCAATCCCTGGGCCAAGCACTGTGCTTAGTTGGGTTCAAATCCTGGCCCTAAATTCATTTAACTTTGTGCACTGCAGTTTCCCACACTGTAAAACATGGTGGCCGATAACACACTTTACGTACTGCTGGATGGATTCCATAATGCCACCGGGGAGACCTATTTGGACACTTTGCAATGAATCACCCTACTAAAATAGAACCAACTATGTTTGGATTCTAGACAACATTCCAAGGCCTAAAAGTCACCATTCCAATTTTCTATACATTTTGCAACAGGGGCTAGAAGCCTCAGAATTCATTGAGTGATTTAAGTAGTCAAAATACTATATATATGTAAGTCCAATGGTGAGCATTCTCGGGTGTTATCTGCTTATTATTCTGTAGTGCTGGGGTCCAAACCTGGGCCCTCTACATGCTAGGCAAGCATTTTACTATTCAGTTGTGTCCACAGACCCAGAGATTAAATTTAAGTAGTCTGGATATTTTAATAGATGGGAGGCGAAAGATACTACTGACTTATTTATAACCGACCACTTATAGTTCTTAAGAGAGGGCAGATCTGTTGTAGCCTTTCTATACTCCAATAATAGCAGCCCAGAATAAACTCCAATATCCACCCACAAGGGGGAAAAAGAAGAATCTAGTTCCAAGGAATTCCTTCTGCCTGCTGCTAAAGGCAGAGGTCAGTGCTTATTAACAGCACATACAATGGGTAAGAGGGTCACCATCAGTCCATCCGATCTGTCCGCAGCTTCAGAAGAGCCTCTGAAGAGATGGCCCTCTGACACCATTATCACCCCAGGTCCCAGAGGACACAGGGCTTCCCAAGCAGGCTCAGGAAAGCCCTACTCTTCAACAGCACAGTTCTGAGCGCCACCGAGAGATCAGAGCTAGCGATGCTGACAGATGTGGAGAACTTGGAAAACCTATGCACGTTCTTAGGTAAGCTGGCCTTTCACAGCCCAATGGGGAGCCTTGCCTTACACTTTATCACTCAACCAGACTGTGGCTGATAAATGGACACAAACAATAATCACCTAAAGGGAGAAAAGTCTAAACAGACCAATCCAGAGCATTACTACACAGCCTGGGCCATGGGCTTTGACCATACTCTGATATAAGTGTCAGTTTTTAAACTAGTGGGTTTGGTTGGGGATTTAGCTCAGTGGTAGAGAGCTTGCCTAGCAAGCGCAAGGCCCTGGGTTCGGTCCCCAGCTCCGGAAAAACAAAACAAAACAAAACAAAACAAAAAAAACAAAAAAAAACAAAAACAAAAAGAAAACAATAACAAAAAAACCAAACAAACAAACAAAAAAACCCAGTAGATTTAGTAGACCATTAAAAACAATGAAATAATTTCAAAGAATCACACTTGGAATTCTGGAACTCCATGTTCTAGGACATACAACTTACTTCTACAGAAAGTCATCACATGATCAGCTAGTTGTGTCCCTTAAGGACGGGCACTGTGGCTTTCCCATCTTATCTCAGGTACCTAGAACGAGGGTACTGACAGAGGTAAGTAGATGCTTATTCGGTGGGTGAGTAAAACACTCAACTGTCTGCCGATCTCCTAATACAACACTGCTTCTAAAAGTATTCAAAGAAATCCATCCCCGAATCCATCCCAAGACAGCCTCCCCTCCTCCCCACTGCAACTATTTGAATGCTATTCTATTGATATGTTCATCCTGACAGCTCCCTCATATAACACAGCATCTGGCTCCCCTGTCAAAGTGAAATCAAACTCTAACAGGGGAAAACCAGAGTTCCGCTGTTGTCACTCCCAACACCCTGAAAAGCTGTGTAACGCTAAAAGGTGAGGACCCTGAAGCCAGCCTCCCTGGGATCACACACCGCTGGCTCCATCATGACTTGGGCCAGTTATGTTAGTCATCCTTCTGTGCTTCAGTTGGAGAATAAACGATAAGAGTAACCTCCATCTGGGGGCTGCTGTGAGAACTGAATGGGTCCGATGGTTGTAAAACAGTATCCGGCTGAAAAGGAAGCATTCACGAAGGGCTAGCTAATTTGGTCATTACTCATAGTCCCAAGGGAAATTCCATTGTTATTCTACACAATGGTCCTTTTTCTCTAGGCTTAGTGGATACTGATGCTCACACAGTGTACAGATTCGGATCTGCTGACCAGCTTTAGCAGAGGAGAGGTACTGCTGATGGTACCACACAAGCAGAGAAGCTTCTGTAGCTCTGCTTGTCCAGAGAACCAATCGCTGCTTTTTAAATGACCGAAGTGGTGTGAACTTTGGGAGAATTCATTAAAGTCTTAACAGTCTCAAATGGTTTATCACTTTCCCAGTAAAACGAACTGAACATTCATTAAAGGATAATTTGCATCTCCACAGGAAAGGATGGAAGGATAGACCAGATCTGGAAACTGTGGGATGTATCTTGCAGTTTTAGGTCCAAAGGGACATATTTGAAAAGCCCACTGGACATGGAAGGTTAACAAACTGTATTCTTGTCTGCCAAGAAAACCCCTGGTAAAAAAGCCCAACAAAAACAACAACAACAAAAAACACACCTAGAAGCCAAGTCAGAGGGATATGTGGTAGAAAGCACACAATTCATCATTTCCTGGCTTCCACTTGCCCACCACGAGGAGCACTACCCATCAACCTCACATCAACATGCACAGGAGGACAGCTGGACAGACATTCGAGGCTTGTGCATCTTGAAGGCAATCATGCAGGAAAGGGTCACCACTCCATGAATTCAGGGTCACCACTGCCATCGAGTCTCACTGATAAGAGCCTCCAGCTGCAACTGTCCCCAAAGCACATATTCTTCAGGCACCTGAACTTCCAAAAGGTCAACAGAGAATGATGGGAGAGATTTTACTTTCTGCTTTTTCCTCCCTCCGTGGACTGAGATATCTGAAGAAAAGCTTTGTATCATCCAACAGACTCTGTCTGTCTCATTCCTCCAGCACATACAAACATACCCTTCCCTATATAAACTCGTGATGTGAGAAACGGAACGATTCCTAAGAAAAGCTCCGCCCTCTGAAGGAAGACAAGGTCTCTGAGTAATCAGAGCACATTTGTTCCAATAAAATAAAATACACTTGTCCAGAAAACCAAATGGATGTTCAACCAGAAAAAAACAAATAAATAAATGTGTCCATAACACTGCCCTGAATAATAATCTGGGGACAGGCAATAACGTAGGGAGAGGCCAAGTGTAAAACGTACTGGAAGCAGTGAGGTGCAGACCGAATACTAAGAAAAACAACAAAAAAACAAACAAAAAACTGGACTCAAAGGCTTAACAGGGAAGGAAACAAGTGGAAGGGAAAGAAGACAGAAAGATAGCACAATGCAAGATCCAGGGAATGAATACGAATTGAAACAAAACCAAGAAACAAACAAAAGATTAAAAATTAAAAAAAAAAAAAAAAAAAAAAAAAAAAAAAAGACTGGTACTTTGAGGTACAACATTTAGTGAGTTTTTGTTGATTTCAAGGAAAAAGAAAACCTCTATTGCAGACAACAGGCTATCGTCAAAGGCTTCTTTTCCAATTCAGGATGGCTCAAATTTCCCCAAAATACTACATGTCAAACAACAACGGGCTGCTTTAAGCTTGACCCAGTGTCCTCTCCCCGGCCTTCGTCCTTTGGGCTCGAGAACAACAGGATCACCCTCAGGCAGGTGCAGGCAGGGCCTGATTCTGCCCAGACACAACTGCACAGTTGTTGTTGTTGTTATTTTTTCCAATTGGGCCAGTTGTTCAAGATCAAGAAACAAATCAAAATAAGGATACATGAATGTGGAAATTGATAGGGATGCCAAGAAGCAAAATTAGTAACTATGGTTACAATCCCCACCCCACACACACACACACATGCAACATTATAAAATAAACATGGAGCTTAAAAACAAAAACGCAATATTGATTGCCATGGGTCTCCATTAAGAGACGGAGAGTGACAGACTTAATAATATCACGCTTTCCTGCAAGTCACTGCCCTGGCCTCAACAGCATGCCCCGAAGAGATGGCAAGCTATGTGCAAGGATGACTGATATTAATTCAGGAAGGCCCACGAGTCCCAGTAGGAACTTTTAAAAGACTTATGTGTATAGGTATAGCAATGTGCGGGTATCAGCATGCGAGTACGAGGGTCCAGATTCCACAAAAGGGGCTTGGGTCCCTGGAACTGGAGTTGCAGGAAGTTTTAGGTTGCAGAACTTGGGGGCTGGAAACTTGGGTCCTTGCAAAAGCAGCAGGCCTTTAATCGAGAGCCCCACCTCCAGATCCTAAAGTCTGAACTGTTCTCAAGACTTTCATGCTAATTCTGAGCTCACAATACCCCCTTTAATTTCTCAGAAGTCCTTCTAGCCCAGTTCAAGCGTCCACCTTTCCCCTTCTATCCTGCACTGCCATTGTTTTTGCATGGACCACACTTTTTAACTATTTCCTTTTAGCATTCGAATAAAACAACTGCTCTCTTTCTAACACTGGGACTGTGCAGAATTTAGACATCTAGATGTAGCAAACACTAAAACCATTACTGTTACTTTTCTGTAACAATAACCTCCTACCCTTTCTCACTGTTACCATAATTTGCTTTTTAAAAAAAATCCATCTTTCCATGAGAATATTCAAATTTAACTGGAGCTTCAATCTACAGAAACAAAAAGCTTTCCAAGGAATGTCTGCCACTAAAGAATTTAAGCTACTGTGGAGTTAAAACTATTTGCTTTTTTTTTTTTTTTCATTTATTTCTCTGGGAGGCAGGGGGAAGGAGGGGTTTAAACTTCATACCTCAGAGACCTGCTGGGAGGGCTGAGTTAAGATGTTAAAACACTTGGTGATGTACCTTGTACATGAGAGGTACTGAATAAGTGTTGTTACCAGACCACTGGTATCATGTAGGCTGCATAGAACTAGGGCTTGGTGATGTCACAGAAAATTCAACCCCTATCTGCTTCTTGACTCAGTGTTACAGGCTGATGCTAAGCCTGTATAGACAAGAAAATATAGACCTCTCATGCCTACATGCTGAAATTCCACCCTGATTTATTACATTCTAGCCACTTAAATAAACCCTGGAGAATTAATTTTCCTGAAATACTTTCTTAATAAATTGCAAAAATAGTTCCAAGAGAAGATGAATAGCATTTGGGGTCCCCCCCCCTTTTTTTTTTTTTTTACAAATTAAGTGGGTTCTCATTTTCTGGTCTTCAAAATGAGGAACACAGCATGATTTTAAAAGTTACTTGGAAGATTTATACTGTAATAAAGGCATTTTTCCAAATTAGCACACACATTCACAAATGCCAAATAGTATTTAGGACATTCAGTTGTTGAAACATAAGCCAGATTGTGGAATGAGGTAATAGCTATTAGGCCAACTAAGACAGAAGGAAAAATAATCGACTGAAAGCTTTCTGTGAGGAGATTCTTAAAACTCAGGGATTTGGAGAGAAGTCAGCACAAGTATGTACTCATCTAGCCTTTTATTAATTTAAGTTTGAGTTCTGATTTTTTATTTTTAATTATGTGAAAAGGCATGCTATGTGCCTAAGTGTATTGAAGTATCTCTTGGAACTAGAGGCATCCAAACCCCCAGAGCTGGAGTGAAAGGTGTTTCAAGCTGCCTGGTGTGGGTGCTGGGAACTGAACTTGAGTTCTCTGTAAGAGCAGCAAGCACTTTAAACCACTGAGCCTCCTCTCCAGTCTCCAGATACATACATACATACATACATACATACATACATACATACATACATACATATGTACATACATGCATGCATGCATACATACATATATACATACATGTGTACATGCATACATATACATACATGTGTACATGCATACATATATACATGCATGCATACATACATATGTACATACATACACACATGCATACATGCATACAACATATATACATACATATGTACATACATGCATACATACATATATACATACATGCATGCATACATACATATGCACATACATACATGCATGCATACATAACATACCATACATATTACACAGTATATTACACTTTTAGTCCACTCAAGGATAAGAACTCTTCACTATGTTCCTAATCGTATGACCCACCAGGACAGGAGACTGGCTTTGTACACTGTTTTAGTATTTTACACAAGAGCTAGGGATGCGCACCCCTTCCTTTGCACAAACAGGTTAGGTGAAGCAGTGCTATGTTGGTTTGCTTTTAAAGACTCTCTAAAGGTTTTATCTCAATTAGAAGTCTCCCGGCAGTGCAGCTCTGCAGCCAGACGCTCTCTGCGGCTGGGTGGCCGTCCTAGTGTGCTTTGTGTTGCTATGCCAGGCACCATGAGCAACAGCAACTCCAGGAAGGAAGGGGCTTGCTTCAGTTTACAAGCTGTAGCCCATCATCAATGGAAGGCAGGACAGGAGCTCAAGGCAGGGACCTAGAGGCAGGAACTGAAGCAGAGAGCATGGAGGAATTCTGCTTGCTCCCTCTCCATGCCTTGCTCAGCCTGCTTTACTAAACAACCCAGGACCACTTGCCCAGGGGCGGCACCACGCACAGTGAGCCAGGCATGGCCACCTCCATCGACAATCAGAAAAATTCCCCCCAAACACGCCCTTAGGACATTCTCAGGAAAGCAACTCCTCTCTTGAGATTCCTTCTCTTCAGATATGCTTAGGTCCGTCCAGGTCAAGCTGACAGAAACTAGCCAGCCCAGGGGCAATGAGTCTCCATGCTGCTGCTTCCCTTATCCAAGCAGCTCTAACACAAAGGGCTTTGCATGTGCAAGCCCGTGTCCCGCAATGCTTACGGTGACTTCAACAATAACAAATGCTACTGGACCTTCCCTTCCCAACCTGCCCTTCACACCACAGTCTGAAAGCATAAACATTCCCCAACCCTTGGGATCACTGACCTCACACAGCCTAAGTGAGTTCTCTTCTATTACGATTCCCTTTCCGTGGCACTTTAAGCACTTGAAATAAATCTTCTCATGACTTCCCTAGGAGGTCACCGATGCCAGTGCTGAGAGCAGGACTACTGTGGACTCACCTTCAAAAATACCAAGGCCATGCATCTCCTCCAGAGGTTCCCTGAAGGGAAGTTAGGCTACCCATCATTCTGCAAAATACCTGAAAAGATCGCCCTAAAGCTGGGAAAATGTGTCTTGACCCACGGTCTGGGGTTTTGGTCCATGCTCCCCTGGCTCTGTTGCTTCCAGAGAGTGGTGAGAGACCTAAGGGCATGATGAGAGACCTGCCTCATCCTCCTCATCTCATGGTGGGCCCCTGAATAAAACCTACCCCTTCAGGGACGTTACCTACTTCCTCCCAATAGGTCCCACGTGATAAACTTTCCACCACCTTCAATACACCATAAAGCATGAATCCATCACTGGGTTACAAGCCTTGTGATCCAATCTCCTTTCCCAAGCCCTGAACACTGCTGCACTGGAGACCACATCTTCAGTACAATAATATTCTTCGGAGCTAAACTACTACAGTAAAAGAACTCGTCCTTGCTAGAAGCAGCCTCTGAATTAATGAATACTGGAGGAACGAGGCATGTGAGCATTTCCTAGAAGAAGGAAGAACTCGTTCCCGCACCCCAGCTTCCAAGCCCTTTGCCTCCAGCTGGAAGGGGCAATCAACAGAATCATAGAGATTAGGGTGCCTGCAAGAAGGGAAGACCAGTATCTCTTTGGTCAGCTGCCCATCTACAAAGGCTGTTTGTTCACTGCCTGCTTCCTGCTATGTGTCTGAGGTCTACGGACAAGACCTGGAAAGAGATCGCAGTATGGAGAAGTGGTACTGGGAAAGCCACCAGTAATATACCCACTCTGGAGTGACAAGGGTGAACAGCCGGCGGGATGGGGTCTGACACCATCATGTAGCAGCCCAGAGTCAGTCTGCTGTCACCCTAACCAGGATGGCTGTCTGCGTTCAGTTAGATAACACCTATTATATAGAATGGGGTGCTAGTAAAGGCTTTACCTGGAGGGCAGAACCCTAAGTCGAGGAGATGAGAGTAATGCACATTCTCAGAAACAACCAGTATGGACCTCCACCCTGGAGGACCACATCTGTAACAGCTAAGTAGTGCTGTTCACAATGCATTCCATGCAACATACCCCCAAGTGCCTTTCCACCTCCCGATTCCAGGGGGTTTGGCATTCGATCCCAAGCAGAACAGACAGTGAACAAGCTCACAGAGTCTCTTCTCTTTGTTCAGGTGTTCTGATGACGCTGACTGAAGCTACACTGGACAAAGGAGACTTAAACGAGGTCGGAGAGTCTCGGATTGGTCTCTGAACGTTCTGAATGCGGCCTGCTGTATAAGGCAAAGAAGAGGAGAGCCCCAGGCTGGAGAGACGGCTCAGGGGTTAAGAGGTCCTGACTTCGAATCCCAGCAACCACATGGTGGCTCAGAACCATCTGATGCCCTCTTCTGGTGTGTCTGGAGACAGCTACAGTGTACTTATATATAATAAATAATTTTTTTTTTTAAAAAAGGAGAACCTAAGGGCATATGGATCCTTCTGAATGTACACCCCACGGGCTGAAGAACTCAGGAAAGCAGCTCCCTCCAAATACAATTAAATGCTTGTGTTCAATAAAATAGGGCACTAGGTCCTAGCTGGGCTGCTCATCCATCCAGCAGATCTTTTTTTTTTTTCTTTGAGTGCCTGTGTGAGTCCAGCCCAGCACAGCCCAGGGCTCTGGGAAGCTACATTCCAGGGGTGGGAGGGATTCTGCATCACTTCCTCTAGCATCCTGGCTCCTTCAGACTCCCCAGTCTTGTTCTGATAATTCCTCCTCTAATTAATTTGTAAAAAGCATGGAAATGAAATACAGTAAAAAAAAAAAAAATCTGGGTCTTTTTCTTTCTTTTTTTCCAACATTCACTCCAGGCAATAAAATCAAGGCGAACAGCTTGTGTTTCAGAGACGTTAGTGCAAGCCACATGGTACTTCTAAACACAGAGACAATAAATACCCCTGTACTCAGACCAAGTACTCAGAGCTAAGGCAAGGGCTGTGACAGGGGCAGCCAGGAAGAGCTCGCCTTGCCAATATGATTCCCGGATTAAGTGGAGGGAGATCCACATTCATCATTACAGTATCAACAGGCTAAGTATTTCATAAAATTATCTGTAAAAACTAAAGCCTTCTTGCTTTGTTTTTTATTTAGTTTTGAGACGAATCCTCAGGGAGGCTTGCCTCAAACTTGTTGCAGCTGAGAAGAGGGTCTTGAACCTCCAATGCTCTGACCTCTCGCTTGCACAGTGCTGAGAAGAAAGACAGGCAGGGACAACTGAGCCTGGCTCCCACGCTTAGATTCAGGAGAGACTTACAGGCCAGAGAGGTGTAAAGGGAGTCACTGCCGAGCCTGACAACCTAAGCTTGAATCCCAAGACTCACATGCTGTTCTCTGATGTACCCGGGCGTGCTGCAGATCAGACACATGTATTTTTAAAAGATTCAGAAGAACCTAACCTGGTAGATTTGTGATGGTTGCCCAACAGGCTCGCAGGACTCTCATAAATGTACATTATTATGCCCCAGTCTGTTTTCTGACCCTGTATAGAGAGGTAACCAAGGCACTGGGCTGTGAGGTACAGCTTAGCACAGTGACACAGGAGACAGAGAGCCCAGCGAGAAGACAATAAGTATCTTCCTTGGCAGTAGGTACGGCCACCCATGAGGTCCAGCCTCCTGAGTAGCTCCTGGCGGGCTGGCTAACCCCAGCCTGACCCACTCCTGGCCTTGGCTTTCTTTCCTAATTCGTCTCCAGAGTGGAGTTCATTCCTAGGGCCTGTGATTATCTCTCTGTCCAGGCTCTGGGAGACTGAAAGCGGACGACAGGAAGATAGACTCCTTCCCCAGACTGCAGAGATGATGGCTGTGCAGTGGGGACCCCTTCCATAACACAAGCCTTCTGGGTCATGTCTGGCCATGAATGTCAAGCCATTCTTCACTTTAATTAGTCCTCAACTGTCCCGGCTTTTAATCAGTGTCAAGTTCACCCAGACAGCACCAATGCGGCTTTCCAACTGTCCTCTCTTGAGAGGAGCACAATTACAGAGACAGTTTGATGGTCAGAGTATTAGAAAATTAACTTCCAGTGCCTTATGTCATTGTTTTCAAAAGCTAGCAAGGGAATGCTTGCTGATCTGTGGTTGGTGGGAATGCTTGCTGATCTGTGGTTGGTTGGTTGGTTGGTTGGTTAGCTGGTTGGTTAACAGTACCAGGATCAGAAAGTTGCATGTGAGAACAACAAACAGCCAACACACCCTAGAAAATGCAAACCTTCCTGATTCTGCAGTATAAAAGCTATCTCCCACTGCTTACTCAAGTAATAAATAAGCAGGTGTATAAATAAACAAATAATGATCATCTTATACCACAGTTTATCTAAAATATATAACTACAAAAATGTACCATTGCCATCACTTTATTAGAAAAGTGATACATTAAAAGATAATTTAGGCGAAGATAATGTAGTTTAAACATGTGTATGTGGGCGTATTTCCTCAATGTGTAACTTTGCCCCAGCCTGTTATGTCTGGTGCGCTACTCCCTATGTATCGAAGGCTGGCCTTGAACTTGCGTCCCGCCTGCCTCTGCCATCAAAGCACACTGAATTACAAGGGTACATCGTGCTTGGCAACAGGACACGATTTTATCTGTAAGGCTTTTAAAAACTAAATATGACCCCATGACAGAATATGTTGACATGCTCATCCATAATTAAATACTGTACTTGAAAGTTAATGTTTTATTTCCCATCAATTTTTATTCCCTACCGTAACTACTTTGTCCTATTTTCTTCCTCTCTAATGCATTAAAAGCACTTTTATGAGGCAATAAACTGCTACTTTATAGGACACATAACATTCCATAAAGTGATTTTAGGACCTTAATTAACTTGACATTTCTTTGTTGCTCAATATTTAAGGTTATTATCAGCAAACAAATATAAAGAACTTGGTCAGAAGCCTGTCTATATGTCGTTTTCCTGCTGCCCTACAGCAAGTAGTACAGGGTTGGGATTGAACTTGGGGCCTTGTGCATGCTTATGTAAGTGCCCCACTGAGCTATACCTGGGCCACTGTAGTTTTAAGCAAAATCATCTTAGGTAAGATTCTGGCCATAAAGAGCCTCAGCAAAATATAAGAGCACTTGGTAGCAACCCTGAAAAAAAAATTGCTTGTTATTATTTAACACCGGGAAAATATTTCCCTAAGAACAAGTGTTCTTATGAAAATATTTAAAAATAACCAACAACCAGGAGAATAACTTATCTTCTGAAACAGCTATTCTTGCTTGTCAACCTAACTATATCTGTTAACTAAAACCCAAGCAGAACGGTACACCTACGAGGGATTTTGCTTAAATTATTTGAAGTGAGAAGACCCACCTTTAGTCTGGGCCACAGCTTCTGGGCAGCCTAAAGGACACAGAAGAAAGCGCTCGCTCTCTCTCTCTCTCTCTCTCTCTCTCTCTCTCTCTCTCTCTCTCTCTCTCTCTCTCTCTCTCTCTGTCTTCTTACTCTTGTTATTACCTGCAAGTCCATTCCTTCACTGGTGTTAGAGCTTACTTTCTCAGGATTTGTCTGTATCCTGAAGGCCAGCTGGACATCACCTCGAAGACTAACTACTCAATTCTTGGGTTTTCAGTTGGTAGACAGCATCGTTGGACTATTTGGAGCAGATCCTAAGCCATTCTAATAAATCCAAATATATATGAATGAATATATATACATACATAAACATATATGTATGCATATGCATATATATATTTTTTTCATTCTGTAAGCTCTGTTCCTCTAGAGAACCCTGTCTAATATACTATATCACGTCACTGGCTACCAAGTGCCCTCAGCTATACCCTGATCATAAACCTTCCCTTATCAGCACCCATGCATATTTTGGTATATGTCTCTTTTTAAAATATGAGTTCGATACTATATCTTTAAGAAACTATACTTAATGCCTTAAAAAAAAAATCAAGTATCTATCAGCATGGAAAGTCCTAACTGTCTCATCAAGTTTTCTTCCATTGGTGGAATCAACACAAGTAAGATCCACACTGGGACACTGGCTCCAATGTCCCATCCCCCTGGTTTGTAGATCTCCCTTTGCCTCCCCCTCCACGCCTTTTTTTCTTTTAATTTACATGTTGAAGAAATGAGATCAATTGCCCTCAAAGCCTCTCATATTTCACACTTGACGTTATCGCATACTGATACTTAACATATTTCTCTGTTTCCTGAATTTCCTGTAATTTGGTTGTAGAACTGATCAAATTCAATGCCGTGTGTGTGTGTGTGTGTGTGTGTGTGTGTGTGTGTGTGTGTGTGTGTTTGGGGAGGGGGCAAAAACAAATACTTGATAAATGCTGGTATGTTCTTTCACTGGGGGCCATGTAATGTTCATCTTCCTCTTCATGCTTTCGGGAGGGGGGTCTTGGAGGGATTATTAGGTTTTTATGCTTAATAACTTTTAATTATAAGAAATTTCCAAGGTCACTGAGATGGCTCAATGGGTACAAGGCACTTCCTGCCAAGTCTGATGACCTGAGTTCAAATCCAGGACCCACATGGAATCAAGCAATCTATTCCCGCCAAGGTGTCTTCTGACCGACTGGCATGCTCATCAGAGGTAAAGCTTTCAATGCTGTTATTAATAATGATGTATCTACTACACACATTATCTGACTGGATTCCTTGCACCAGTCTTGATTTAATATAGAAACAGGTCAAAGTTTTGAGGGTTCTTTAATAGCATTAGATGGCTAGACATACTCTCGATTTTTAAATTTTATTGTAAGATATTTTCTGAGACTGGGGAGATGGGTCCATCCAAAAAGTATCTGCTGTGGAAGAATGAAGACCTATGTAAAAAGCTGGAGGTGACAGCATAGGTTTGTAATCCCAGGAATCCCTTCTTAGCAAGCCAGATCCCAGTGAGAGACTACTCTCAAAACCAAGGTGG
Source organism: Rattus rattus (assembly GCF_011064425.1). NCBI lineage: Eukaryota > Metazoa > Chordata > Mammalia > Rodentia > Muridae > Rattus > Rattus rattus. The sequence goes on along the minus strand of NC_046156.1, from coordinate 170,084,565 downwards.
ACGGCCATAGCCCTGAGGAACACACGCTTCAAGGTTGACCTTTGGCCTCCATGGACACATATGTGTACGCATGCACACCTGCATATTCCTATGTTATTTTTTCCGTTGTTGCATTTGGCTATTGGTAAACAATCTTCTGCCATGATATTGGTTATGCTCTTTTATCTCACGTCTTCTACTTTTGTTTCTGAGGCAGTAAAATTACAAAAATAAAGACAAGTGGCTTATCTGGCTACAAATACTATCTCAGCCTGACATTAGCCTACGAATGAGGTAGGGTAGAGAATGAACTCTCGTGACTCTTGTAGTAGTCCGGGATCTCTAGAGGAACAGAACTGATGTTTATACATAGGATACATACACATAAATATATACAGTTTATGAGAGTGGCTTACCGGCTGTCATTTAGCTAATTCAACAATCTGTAGCCTAAGAATCCAACAGTTGCTCAGTCCGCAAGACCAGATGTCTCAGCTGCAATTCAGAATCCTGAAGAGGGAGGCTCTGATGTCAGTGATGGAATAGACTTGCCGGTCAGAGCGGAACCAAGCAAGCAAGCAAGCAGAGAAAAAGCTTCCTTCTTCTGTGTCTTTATATAAGCTGCCCAGATTAAAGATGGATCTTCTCACCTCAAGAGATCCACAATAAAACTGGGTCTTCACACTTTCAAAAACTTAACTAACAAAAAGAAACCTTTACAAGTGTTAGTTAATTCCAGGGGTAATCAAGTTGAGAGGGGTACCAAGCAGCTGTCACAACTTCCGTATCCAATAAGTTAAGGCTCATGAGAGCATGTCTTGGCTCTCCCTGTTGTCAAGCTTAGACTGACTCCAGGTTATAATGAATACTCACATCCACTCTGTTCTAGTGTCTCAAAGTAATCCACAAAGTTACACCCTGAGGCCTGCATCTGTACACAGCTGCTCGAACTGTATAAACCACAAAATTGGTTCTAACTACCAATAGGTCACATCCAATGACAGAAAAGAGTGCTCCATTATAGGGGCACATATCTAAACAATTTGAATTACTCTGCAGACGATCTACAAATACATTTCCATATGTTTCTAAAAGAAAAAAAAAATCCAATCTCTCTCCATCCTCTCCCTGGTAGAACTTTGGAAGCAATTAGGGCATTAACTAGTTATAGGTAAGAATGGAAAGTAGGCATTCATTTAAATCACAATGAGATGGGTGCTTTTTCTTTTTTCTTTTTCCTTGATGGTGAAGTCTTTAACTGTAACCATCAAAATTCAAACAGACCCAAGCCCTTTTAAAGGAACACATTGATTAAACACAAGTTTGGTCACCTAGGAGACCCTCCACTCCAGTCTACCAGAGCCTGTCACCTCAAACAAGCAACTTAAATGAAATAGATGGCCAGTTCTCTAAGCTTCAATCAAACGGATGGAAGGAAAAACAGAAGGAAAGTGTCACTCAAACAGTGCCTCAACCTCAGTCCCAGGGCTGTTTATGAAGCAGAAATTCCCACAGGGGCTAAGTAGAATTTCCATACAGACCAGCCTTTAAGAGCGCTGGTTTTCTGAGTCACATGGAAATAACAGTTAACAGTTGATATCACATTTAATGCTTGCACAATACACAGAAATTTAGGGGTAGCGAACACGCTCCATTTTAATACATGAACAGCACATCAATATATTAAAACAAGACAGCCACAAAGGAGGCAAGTCAAAGATTCATGTGAATACACCGTAATTAATGACCACATCTGAAACTTAGACTTTATGATTCAGTTTCTAACATTGCGACTTTCTAGAAAATGTGCCCATACTATGACTCTTTTCTCACTGCGTCCACATTACATGTGTGTAGTCATGGATAAGCCTCAGGATCCAGCTGTTTTCTCAAATACTAGTCTAAGCTTTGCTGTGAAGAAAAATTGTTAAGAGACTTGTAAACATGATTAACATTCTGAGGAAAAGATGGCCACCTTCTAGAATATAGATGGGCTTTATTCAAAGAGCTGAAGACCACAGAATTGTGCTTCCAGAAGGCTGTCAATTTTGAGTTGAAAGTTAGCCAAGTCTACAGCTGAGCCATAAAGGCTAAATTAAATTCAGCTAATTCACTAAATTAATTCACTCGTTAGGATATGACACAACATGTCTTTACAGATTTTCACTAAATTGGATAGTGTCGGCTGTTAGCGCCTCCAGAACAGAATGCTGCACCCTAGGCAGCCTTGTCAGCAGAAATGGATCGATCCCCTCAGAAGGTCTGGAAATCTAAGCAAAGCATTAGCAAGTTTCTCCTGAGACCTCCCTCTGTGGCTGGCAGACACTGGCCCACTATGTCTTCCCACACTTTTACCTCTGTGCATGCATATCCCTGAGGTTTCCTCTAGTAGACAAATTCCCCCACTTGTAAGCATTCGAGTCTAATTGGATAAGGACCCTCTTAAGGACCTCATGTTAACTTAGTTTCCTCTGTAAAACCTCTGCCTCGAAATATAATCACATCCTGAGACACCAAGAAGTGGGTTTTGAGCTCAATGTATGAATTTTGGTGAGACTCTCAAAGTCATTCAAGACAGAGAGTCTATTTAGAAATATCTGATCTAACACGTAGACCGCATGGCCTGTGTGGAACTCCCTATAGAGGTGACTTAAGGAGAAGCATTCCTCCAGCCAAGTGTACCCTCAACATGCAGGGCTTGGCAGTTGGCTCAGTCAGTGAAAAATGACTGCAGCACCAGAGGGCCTGAGTTTGGACCACCAGTGCCCATGAGAAAGCTAGGATCCATGGTGTAAGTCTAAAACCCCTGGGCTTAGGTATGGGAGACAGTGAATTCCTGGAGTTTACTGGCTAACCAGTGTAGCTGAATTGAATGATTCAGTGAGAGTCTCTTTCAAAAGGTAATGTACAGAGCAGAGGAGCAAAACCACTGCCATCAACCCCTGCCCTCTACATTCATGCCCCTGCATGCATGCACGAATGGATCCACACACACACACACACACACACACACACACACACGCACACGCACACGCACACGCACACGCGCACACACACACACACACGATAGAGAAATAGACAGACAGACAGATAGACAGACAGAAAGAAAGAAAAGAGCAAATGTAGTACATCCCAGTTATAGGACAAAAACTAAAATAACTGCCCAAATTCAACCCATGAAAGCAGACACTTAAATTTCTGATATTAACTTGCCACACAGTCAATATTTTAAATATTGTTCACGGTAGCCAAGACTTACTGAACTATGGTCCGTCATCTTCTAATAAAGTCAGGTGCCAAACTCCTCCAGTCCTGAGCTAGGCATGGTGTGAGATCTTTGTAAATACCTACTTACGACATTGTTTTGAACACAACTTGTTCAAAATTCAGAAACGGTGAGCTGTTCCGGTAAGTGCCCCTGGAAAACTGAAGACCTTACAGAACACACAGACAGAGGCAAGAAGTTGTATTAGCAGCGCCAGAGGTGGCCCAGAGGCTAAGAGCCTGTACCCATGTCAGCAGCTCAGAACTGCCTGTAACTCCGGGTCCAGGGGATCCAACACTCTCTTCTGGACCCCGGAAGGCAACTGCCCTTACTCTATACATATAACTTAAAATTAAACCAATCTTTAAAAAGAGAGGTACTATCAGAGAAAGACGAGAAACCAGGAAAGACGGCTGGGTGTGGTCATGCATAGCTTTGATCCCTGTACTCAATAGGCAGAGAGACAGGCAGATCTCTGAGTTCACAGCCAGCCTTAGTTATACAGATTACTCCCCGCCAGCCAGGGATACGATATGAGACCCTATCTTAAAAACACAACAACAACAACAACAACAACAACAACACAAACAAGTCAGAGGGTGCTGGCCCACACCTAGCATAGGTAGACAGAGGCAGGCGGATCTCAGAGTTTGGGGCCACCCTGGCCTATAGAGTGAGTTCTCGGGACAGCCAGGGCTACACAGAGAATCCCTGTCTCAGAGGAGAGAAAAAGAAAGGAAAGAAGGACCAAAACCCAAACAAAACCAGAAGGCAGAAGAGATGGGGTGGTAATGGCAAAAACAAAAACCAGTCAAGGGGACAGTGTGAGAAGGCAGGTTTGTGCCCGTCCTCTCTAAATATCCAGTTTGTTGGGCAGTTTCGTTCACTGTGTAAAGGCTGTCTTTGTATTAGTGAAATGTTTATTTCTGTACTGCAGAAAGCTGGGTACTGTTATTCTTATAGATCACCACCCGTCGCCCATTTTATTTTGTAAACTTACACCTCCCTTCCCTTCTGACTGGTTTAATAGAGAGATGGCAGGCGGTGACCAGTAGCTGAGGTGGGGGAGGAAGAGTAGGACTTCCGGGCAGAGAGAGGCTCTGCAGAAAGAACAGAGTGAGAGGATTTGAGGGCATGACACAGAGGTGGAAAGAACAGACCCAGGAGTGAGTGAGAGGAACCGGCCATGTGGGAGGCAGGGACGAAACACACGGGTTGGTTAAGTTGAGCTAACTGTGAGGGAGCCTTGCTGTAGCACCTAAGCTTTTATAAATAACAAGTCATTATCTGGGAGGCAGCAGGCCCATGACAGTCTGGAGAAAACAAAAGTTTCCCATGTGACTCTAACACATATGCAGAACCACATGTACAGAAACGTGTGCATTCCCAGAGACTGTCTACCTCTGCCATCCCTCAGATCCTCCCCACAGCCTCAAGAGCTGCCCTGGGGGTGCTAGCTACTACTTAAAGAAAAATTGGACATAGATCCATCAAAGTGGCCTTCAGAGTCTTGAACACTTCACAGACTGACTCTCACATCAGTGGTAAACAATCACAGCTTGGGTTTTTGGGGTTTTTTGTTGTTGTTGTTGTTGTTGTTTTTGCTTTTTTGTCTAAAAACCAAGCAAATATTACCCACCCCTCCTTTAAATTCCCAGTTTAAGCTATGGGTTATATATGTATTATAAAAACTCTTGTATCTAAATTTCTCCTCAACTTTTTGGCTTTACACACCTGAGAGTTTATAAATTGTTTAGCCAAGAGGATCTGTCACTTTCAAACAAGCTAAGAGAGTGAAAAATGATTATTTTCTGGGCAAAATGTCCATGACAACACTACAAGAAAGAAGCCTGATTCCTTCTGAGAAGACGATTTGTGTCCATCTGAGGCCACTGTCAGTCCCCTGCCTCAGCTTCACAGGGAAGACAATCTAGGAAATATTGCAACTTTTCTATGTTTACACAAAATGCATTTTCCTAATTTGGGGGTGGAGGGCGGCAATGCAGTCAGACTCATGGTGGGTGGGGCAAACTGGGGGACCAGGGAGCATGACTGTAATCATGAAGCAAAAACTGAAGGCGAAGCAATAGGAGAATGGGTACGGTCAGATTCAGGAGGCTCTCGCATGTCCTGCATTGCTTACAATTACCAACACACACGGCCCAGAGAGCATGGCTATCAACATATAGGCCTTATACCTAACAGTCTGGTTTCAGATGAAACCAAGTTCCTACTCCAAAGCGAAAACTGATTTCTCTCCTGGGACAGAGTTCACAGTGCTGTACTCCAGACCTTCCTGTTAAGGCCTTGACCTCTGGGGCTGGCGGGTCTCCACAGTAACCAAGGTGGTATGGCGGGAAACTTGTACTGACTGGTAAGCTTACCAACCGCACCCACGCTATGCCGCAACACTGCACAAACATCTTAGGAAGATCCCAGTCCTCAGACACTCCTCTGGAGCCAGCTCGCTACATCCAGAGGCAGAGGACCTGTCGGTTTCCTGGGCAGGGCGCTGACATCCTCATCTGATGGTCTGTGTCAGGAATGATGACTTCCACAGCTATGCTATGAGAGGAGACAGAGGCTTCCACCCAGATGGCTCTTGGGATTGCGTAAACCCCATCCCATGCTTTGAGAGAAATCAGGCCACATCAAGGCCACAAGGGTTCTTCTCCTCAGAAGCCTCAGCTAAGGACACAGGTGACAGCTAGCATCTATCACCAGACAGAGTAATTAAGCCTCAGTGTGATTCCAACCAAAACCTTCAATTCAACTGTCCCCGGGAAAGGTTTGCACCATGGACCAGACACCAACCATCCCCACCTACCATACTGTAAATGTTATACGCCATTAAATGATTAGCCATTCATTAAACAGCCCCCGCCATTGAAATCTATGTTACTTCAAGTTTACACCAAGAGGCAGGAAGGAGAAGAGTTGCTGGGATTGAATGTCAGACAAGGACACCACCATTGAGCTACATCCCCAGCGCCGTTGAATGTTGATTTTTGACACTTTGGGTCTCAAATCTGTCTTGAAAATAGGAAGAGTAAACAGAAGGGAGAAACACAAATATTTAAGTGCCATCTGCCTGTGCCAAGCACTACATGGAGTACAAGAAAACTTCAACTGCATGACACTTTTCAGAACAGGGGTTTCATTACTGAAACTCCTGGAACCCATCCAGGCTTGGTGGACTTGGACAACTGTGACCACAGGGAAACACAGGTGTTGCAAATGGACGACATTCCATCTGCTTTTAGCGATATGAATATGGTTACCAGGCGTTCAATCTTAACTATGGTCTTTTGAGCGTGGGTTCCCCTATGCCACATCCATTAACTTGCTTATTTGTACTTCCCATTGAGTGCTGGCCAACAGAGAAGTCCTACTACCCACCGGTTCCCACTCCCACACCCGTAGTTGGGACAGGCAGGCAGAAGGATGAGCTCAGCTCTCTCCCAGTCCTGTGCCTCTGCCTTTCAAGGCTGCCCTGTTCAGCCAACACTAAGCTTCTCTCTCCCAAGAAGCTGAAGGTTGGAGCCGGAGGCGATGGTGGTGACAGATCTGGGAACAACTTCATCACATCAGGAATGTGGAGTGGGTTCACTGCCCTGAAGAAGGGCAGCCAGCTCTTTTCAGATCTGTGTTAAGGAAGCAGGAATGTCAGCACCCAGTGCTGTCTAGAATGGCTCCCTTCCTACCGTCAGACCCACAGGTCACAGCTCCCATTCACAAGGGGATGCTGAGGAGAAGACGCAGGGTGACCCCCAGCCTGTCAGGTGGCACAGCAATAGTTACACTTGCTCTTCCTGTGGCTGTTCCTCCAGCTACAGCAATCAGACCTCACACCCATAAGGCCTTGCTTCAGGACTTCAGAGCTTAATTTGTGAGCATCCCACCCCCACATCCTCCTTGAGGCTCCTTAAGTAATTAAACCACTGCGTTCCACGAGGGCGGTTTGCCAAGTGGGAGAGACAGAGGGCAGGACACAAGGCTATAACGCTGAAGGAAGTCGATTTGTGTCACACAGCCGAGAGACTCCAACTTACTAAGGTGCGTTTTATCGAAACGGCGCTACAGTTTCTCTTTGAAAGCCTGTCTAACTGTGTCCCGAGACTCAGAATGTCTACCTGTGAGCTGTTCGTCTCTGGTAAGATGGAGGGAGGCAAAGAAGAAATGTGCTCCATACATCTTGATTCTTCTTATCATGAACTGGAGGCATGTGAACAATTCAAAGACATTCTTTGTGGTGACTCTTTAAAACAAACGGTCTGAAAACCAACCACGGTGATGCAGAATTTAATTCACAAGTGATGAAAAAGAGGTATGTCTTTTATTAAGTTCGTGACTGGAATTCACCTCCCCTCTCCTCTATCTGTTGCTGGATGGATAAAGGGAAATGGGCAGGAGCTGGGGATGCACCTCAGCTGAGACAGGGCTTGCCTAGCATCCGCAGAGCCCTTGATGTCATCTCCAGTCTGTATCTGCATAAGCCAGACACGATAGCATACACCTCCAATTCTGGTACTGAGAACACAGAGGCAGGTAGACGAGAAATGCAATCCTTGGCTACACAGAGAAGCCTGGGGTAGGTAAGTAAGATCCTAACTTACAAAAGAAAGGAGTAGGGGCCATGTGGGAAGACAAACTCAGAGGTTCAAAGCACTAGTCATATGTCTAACTCAAGGGAGCTCAGCCCCGAGAATCCAAGGAAAGGCCAGGAGAGCAGCGTGACCTTGAAAGGCAGGGAGAACTACTAAAGGCAGCTATGATATTGCATCACCAAGCTCTGAGTTTGACTGCGACTCTGCCTCAAAGAATAAAGTAGACGAATGACAGGTTGAAGAGGACCAAACATCAACCCCAGGCCTCTGCACTCAGGAACACACACATGAATAGTCACCACCACCACACACACAAACATGTGCACGCACACATATGCACACCACACAAAAAGGAAAAAAAGAGAATGCAAACTTTAAGAATTGCATGCTGTCCTAAGGAACACTGACCACAGAAAAGAAATCATTCATCCATTACAAAAAAATGAACTAGCCGGCTGTTCACAGGAGGGGAGTGTGAGGCTGAACCTAGAGGATCTCCTGCTTCTCTCCCCTGGAATACGGCCCATTTCCTGGCAACCAGAAGATAGAAAGAGAATCATCGCAGCTATGGGATCTGATCTAACCACGTGCTCTCTGTTGCTCTCAGAGACGGTTCTAGGAAACAGGAGAATGTAGACATGTGTCTGTAGGAAGACTATCCTAACAGGTGGCTGGAAGACATATGAGAAGCTAGCCAAAGCTATTGAGCATCCTGACTTCCGTCTATGTCCCTTCTGGATGGAGGACAGGATGACACATTCCAGAGATACAGGACAATGGCCCAATGGACCTGCTCCATGCCGGGGAGTCTCGAACAAAATCCAAATGCCTGTATTGTATATATCTCAAAACATGGGCACTTAAATCAACCTATTCCTCCCTGTACTATTCCTGTGATACAAATTATCTGCCTGCCTTTGGGCACAAAGAGCTCCAGATGTGTGCTATCAGGCATCCCCAGGGTCAGAGTTCTTCAGCCTTCACATTCCTACAGAACAAGAAATGCGGTTGTTTTTCTTGTGCTGTACTCTAGCTGACCATACAAACAGAAATTCCTGCCAGGAAATTCTTTTTCACTCTTTTTTTTTTTTTTTTAATTATTATTATTTTAAGTCTCATTTCCTTTCAAGTGTCTGGTCTTGTAAGAGTTCTGGGAAGATGAACAATAAATAACATTCTAAATTTATAGCAGAGGTAGCTGTGATTCACCCGTCCATGTATTCATTCGTTCGACGAGGATTTGCTGAGCAATTCTTGTGTGCCAGGCTGGAATGTCTGCAAGCTGGACACCCAGAGCACATTCCTCACAAGGGTACAGGACCTAAACAAACAAGTCCGCCATCATCGCACAAGCAGCACGTCATGGGGAGGACGTACGTAATAGTCAATCAACATGACAGGATGGGAAAACCAGAAGGGTGATTTTTTTTTGTTTTTAATATATACTAGAGAATGTTCTGGGGTTGGGGATTTAGCTCAGTGGTAGAGCGCTGCCTAGGGAAGCGCAAGGCCCTGGGTTGGGTCCCCAGCTCAAAAAAAGAACCAAGAAAAAAAAAAAAAAAAACCGAAGAGAATGTTCTGGAAGGCGTCAAGTGACATCTGAATAGAGAAAAGTAAGTGAAGGACCCAGAGGTGAACTGGAAAGATGGAGAGCAGTCTTAAGCAGAGTGGCAGGAGTAAAGGACACCGAGAGACCTGTCCGTCGAGGTGTGTGTGTGTGTTGGGGGGGAGTGCACCTCAGTAGGACTGGGCTTTACTGAGGGGGATGTTGAGCCACTGACGTGTGCTGATCACAGGACGGAGGAAAAAGATCCTGTAGACTGGTGACTAGGGGTGGGAGTGTCCTGGTAAGTTGGGATATTTGCTTGGACTACAGGACAAGCTGTGGGTCTGATGCGAGAGACTGGTAGGTCATGTTGTGCTGATTTGCTATAAGGAATGAGTGATGAGAGCTAAGTTTGGGTTCAAGTCCCAGCTCGGCCATCTCTGAGCTGTGGCATCCTGGGACAATAAATGTTCTAAATTCTCCAAGTCTCTGTTCTTTCCTCAGTTAAATGGAGGAAAATCGTCTGCCCTGCAAAGTAAAATAACTAATATTTAGATATCAAGTCTAATGCCCAGGTGCTATTCTTTAAGGGAAATAAAAACTTCAATACTCTTTTTATCTGTGGATAGCCTAAAGGCCCCAACCCCTAAACATACCAAGTTCTCCTTCGGGAGCTCTCTGGATGACTGGTGTTTGCTCCACAGGCCTCACTCCCTGATAGCCCAAGCTGACTGTCAGCAGTTTTACCCTGTCAGCACAGCTGCTTTCAAGGTTGAAACAAACAGTTGTTTTCAAGGTTGAGTTACTCTGCAGTTCTAATCTCAGCAGAATCAGCAAACCAACGCCCATGTCCTTTATCAGGAAGATGGGCACACACAGCAATAAAACAGAATTCTGAGGCTAAGAACTTCAAGCCAGGCCTGGGCGGTGGTGATCATACAGTTCATACTACACACTCCTGGTTTTATATTCTACAACATAAGGTTAGTTACTATTCTGCAGTATCGGATTTTACGTTTGGGAGTCCTTACCTCCTTTCCTGCCCGGTAAGTACATCTAGTCCAACATTCCTTACTTACGTAGATGTATGAGCAAGGCCTCAACATCCTTCTGACCTTGACTTTAGCAGGGTGTGAAACCGAGTGGCTATGCGAGTCAGACAAGATCAGTGTTTTGCTTCTTTACTACTTGACAGGCCTACTAAGAGGCACAAACTGTGGCTCCCTCCACTTTCCAATCCCAGATAAACCACGCCATATTTTTTACGGTTTCTGCTCTTAAATTGTGACATTATTTTACTGATACCGTTTGTGTTGACCATATCTGTTAAACTCTTTCTAAGCCAAGCATGACAGTACACGCATATGCCTCCTACTGAAGCAGGAGGATCACACACAGTCAGCTGGAGGTCAGCCTGAGCGAAGTAGTGAGTTTCAAGCCAGCTTAGGCTATGGAATGTCTTTTTTCCAAAAATAAAATAGGATAGAGAAATGGCTCGGTGGTTAAGAGTGCTTCCTGATCTTCCCAGCACTCACAATAGAAGGCATACAACAGCCTGCCCTTCCAGTTCCAAGGCATCTGATGTCTTGCCTGGTCTCTGTATGCATCTTCCTATATGAAGCATATTCATACCGACACAAATAGGCATACTCACACAGAGAGACAGGCAGACACCCTCTCTCTCTCTCTCTCTCTCTCTCTCTCTCTCTCACACACACACACACACACACACACACACACACACACACACACACACACAAAATAATGATGATGATGGTGGACCAGAGCATTTGCTCCTCTCACAGAAGACCAAGGTTCAATTCCCAATACCTGTCTGTGCACAGACTCAAAGCCATCTGTCACACCAATTTCGTGGGATCGGATATCCCTTTTTGTGGGGGCCTCCTCAGGCACCAGACACACTCATGACACACAAACATACATGGAGGCAAAACATTCATACATATAAAAATAAAAGTTAAAAATCTTTAAAACAGTTAAATTAAACAGATAGAGGTGCTATTCTGAGAACACTAGGTTAGAGAACAGAAGCTCACGAATGTCTAGCATGCTCACCTTCAAAATCAAAATCTGGTTGTAAAATTCTCATAATTTAAAATGTAACAAATCTATTTTAAGAACTTGAATCTGTTTATTTTTAGCAGAACAATAACTCATTACTCAGGGGTGGGGGGTGAGAAGGGGGACTAGAAGGGCCTATAAGATGATTCGGATGGTAAAGTACTTGCTGCCAAGTCAGACACCCTCACTTTGAGCCCTAGAAGCTATTCAGTGATTCAGTGAGATGCTCGCAAGTTGTCCTCTGAGCCTCCAATGCAGGTCATGGCACACATGACCCAGCAGCCCACAAAACAAGTAAATGCAATGTTATGAAAATAGGACAAGAGATCACTAACACAGAGAGGCCAGGACAAGTAGCGCTGTCTCCTGAAGTTTATCTAGAGGACAGCACATCTCTGAATTCCCCTTACACAATGTCAAGAAAGAGAGGAGTGTAGCCTAAGGGTTCCCTTTTTAAAAAAATACAAATGTTTTTAAAACTGTTCTTCCAGAGGACTGCTTGCAGTGAGCGTATGTACAGTGAGTTGGTTACACCCTCCAAATTCCTGCAGGAAAATCCTAAGCCTCTCTGAGGTAAGCCCAAGGTGCTCAGAACATGGGAGGGAAGCTGTTTCAGGAATGGCAGTATTGCCCTTTTATAAACAGGACCCACGGGAGTTTTCTACCTTGTGAGGAAGCAACAAGAAGCCATCATCGATTGACCAGGAAGAGACATGACTTACTTAGTGCTTTTTTCAGTTGCTCAAATCACGAAATCCCAGACTGGGAAATTACGAAGAAAGGAGGTATATGTGGGTTCTTGGTTCTAATCCCAAGTCAGGGGACCTGCATCTGATGGGCACCATCTTGCTGCAGCAACCAAAGGCAGAATAAGGCATCACACAAGAGACAGCTAGCAAGACTAGCCCTATGTGAGATACACTCTGGAAATGGCTCAAAGTGCCCAAGGCCCTGAAGGAGCCATTTGAGACAGCAGAGCCCTCTTAAAGATCCCAAGGGGTCCCACACCCTAAAACAGGGATTTCAAAATTTCAAAATGAGTTTCAGTGTGGACAAAGAACACACAGCAAAGGCCCTGGCCACACTAGAACCTTCACCTCAAGTTTCTAGGCTCCGGAACTATGAGAAATACGGAGAAGTATTATTTTCACTCTTAGCACTGGGATAATTGGTTAGTGCTCGTCACAGCCCGTACTGGGCACATCGCTCACCGCACTCCCATGATACACAGAGGGCAGACCACCAGCCTCAGCAGGGGGTTTACTGTAGAGCTTGCAAGCCTCATGCCTGTTATCTGACTCCCAAACTCAAGGGCCTCTGAGTGCTTCACTTCAGTCTCTTGAGCCATAAACTATGTCCACGCCCCTCTAGGCAAGTCCACACTTAACCGGTAAATCTAATTTCCCTCTGCGTTGTATCACCAGAGGCCTAGCAGCCATCTTTCAGCGTTCCGGACCCCACTCCCAGCGTGCCTCCTGAGGTCATCCTCCTTTTGGTCCAGGTTTGACTTTTGCTTAGGCATCTCACTTAAACTGCTGACTAACCACACTCCATCCTGCCAAACCTGATAAACCCCTGAGCCATTCGCTCTGTCACATTCGATTGCCTGAATCAAGTGCCAGAGCTGGCTGCTTACTCAAGAGCCTTAAATGACTCCCCAGGACACCCACCACTGAGGAGTGCGCTACAGAGGCACGCCCGTCGTTTGTCTCCTCAGAAACTCAAGCTGGAATTTATTCCCTATCATAAATGTGGAACTGGGTGAGAATCTCGAGAACTGATAAGGCCTCATGAATGGACTCGGCAAGCCACGTGACTGCCTGATTGACGTAATCTTTCAAGTGCGTGTCTACTACAAGAGCCGGTTGGGGCAGACCGCTCTTGTTGGATATCACCTCCATACCTTTGGGGATCTGCTCTATCGAAAATAACCCAGAGCTCATCTTTTGGTAGGCTGTTCTTCTTAGATCTTCTATCCACACCTCTGTCCCTCTTTCTACCCTCTTTCTTGGGTATAACAGTTTTTTACACTCAACTTTCTCTCATTGTCTGTCCTCCCAGTTTCATCCACCCATCCCCATTCCTGATCCACCACCAACAGTAATCCCGAAGTCCAGGACCTCAGAGTACAGGTCCCTCTTCACCTTCAGTGGGAGTGCTTGGAAAATGCTCGCTCCATTTATCTGAAAATAGAGATTACACTTTACTCTGACCCTTTAGGACATACATTTCTCGCCTGAGATACTACTCTGAGTTAAGAGTGCTCAGTGATAATCAGACACAGTTCTCAGAAATATTCAGAGACAGAGGACTCAGAGATACTCAGATATAGGACTCACTGTACCCAAGAGGGCCACAGTACTCAGAGATAGAAGATTCAGAGATATTATCCCCAGAATGCCATTCTTCCCTGTATCAAGAGCCTAACTGCCCTCTCTGCCTGTGAAAAGTTCAGGTTCCGAAAAAACTAAGACCATTTCCCTCATGTTTCAAACAGTACCATGACCTGAAATCTACTAGGCTAAGTATATATTTATGCATGTTTATGTGATCTTTCCCAAAACCAATTTCTTCTGAGGCCGTTCTCAAGATCAACATCCAAGGGCCTTTTTTTTAAAAACATAGTTGAAAGCATCAAGCAAGTTCAAGGAAGTCTATCTTCTACCTCTTTGGTGTTTCCCTCCCTGAATGGAGCACCCTGAGCCCAATTCACCCTGAAGCTACGAGAGGCGTAGCATAATTACAGATCAGGCAACTGACCTCATCAGCCAGTTCTAATACATGAGCAAATATAAAGAAAGATTTTAAAAATAAGTCCTTTCCTTTACAGAAAGCGTTAGGTGACCAAGTAGAATATAATGTTTTCTCAAGGTAGAACAAGGCTGCACATGTTCTGTATCCCCTGGGTTCCTTAGCAACACACCCAGCATCCGTGAGCCCTCCCCTGATGCCGCCTGAGTTGCTGGACCCTTATTAATCTAGTAAGTGGATGTGTTTCTCCTTGAAGATGAAAGCTAGGCACTGAAAGACACAATTACCTTGTCACATTTAGGGGTTCCCCTTTACTGATTTACCCTCAGGGCTTTCCTAGCTACCTCTAAATACATCCCCGCTAGCGAACACGTGGACGATCACGTCAGCTACTCCATCATCACCCTCAGTTAGGTCCAGGGAGACCTCGGGAGAACTCTACCCTAATGAATGAATCCTAGGGCCGATAGGGGATTCTGATCTCATTTGTCATCTGTCCCAGTGAAGACTGAGCAGATGTGGAGGAGAAACGGAGGGGAGGGAGAACAGCTCCAACTTACCAGAGACAGCTAATGTTTGACTCGAACTTTCCAGAGAGAAAATGATGTCTATGCTTAACATTTTGTCTGGTGTTTCTTTACCAGACATTCTATACGGATAACTCGAGAGTGTAATGATTAAGGGAATAAAATATTTATATCAAAGGGAAATTTTTTTTGCACGTACTGATGATATGGACTGAATTATGTCCTCCATAAATTATATGCTGAAGTTTTAATTCCCCTACTCAGTACTGTGGAATGTGATCTCATTTGGGAGTAGGGTCTTTACAGAGGTAATCAGGTTAAAATGAGGTAATCAGGACACATCAATTCAATGTGACTAATATCCTGACAATGGAGGGAATTTGAACAAAGGGACAGATCCAGATAAGAGACTACAATGGAACATCTCCAAGTTCAAGAACACCATGACCTGTGTAGTAATTTGAATATAATTGGCCCCATAGGCCCATAGGGAGTGGCACTATTAGGAGGTGTGGTCTTGGTGAAGTGGGTGTAGCTTTGTTAGAGGAAGTGTGTCACTGTGGGGACAGGATTTGAGGTCTCATATATGCTTAAGCCACGCCCTGTGGGACAGTCTCCTCCTGCTGCTATGGATTAAGATGTATCACCATGTCTGCCTGCGTGCTACAACGCATGCTACCACGTCTGAAACTGTAAGGCAGCCCCAACTAATGTTTTCTTTTGTAATGGCTGCCGTGGTCATGGTGTCTCTTCACAGGAATACAATGCAACAAAGATAGCCGGTGTGCTAGAACAAGCAAGGAGGGATCTAAGCAGTTTGGTCTGAAACCCTCCCTGACAGCACTAAAATGCCAGCCCACCGCTTCTCAAGTAAGACTGATTCGCTCTTTCTTTAGTTATTATTAAATGTTTAGTTAACATAGAAAGTGATGGTTTTGTTGTATTTTCACACATGTAACCTTACACTCTGCTCAGGTTGATATCGTCTTCTCTATCCCATGTTTGATTGGCTGTAGAAGAGGAAGGTCTGGCAAGCAAAGAATGTTTTTATTTTTAAAGCTATCTAGGTGAGGGTGTACGAACTGCCTAAACTATACAGTTAATTGTCTTAAACATCGACAGAGTGAGAAAAAAAAAGTTAGAAGAAGAAAAAAAAAAGAAAGGGAGGGAATGAGGGAAGGAAAAAAGGAAGAAAAGAACCCCAAATTCAGAAATATGAGGAAATTTTTCCTGTGTAAAATCCAGCAATTGGCTAAAAGATTACTCTAGAAATGGAATTTGGGAATGAATTAGAATCCTATCTTTGCTTGATTGACAATTTACAACTAACTAACCCCATACAGGTCTCAGTGCCTGACTCTATCTGTGCACATGGTTTTGGGGCTAGCTGGATGGCCCAGGAGTTAAGGTGCATGCCACACAAGGCTATCCTGAGTTTAATCTCTAGAACCCAGGAATGGGGGGAAAGAGGTGACCCCACAAAGTTGTCATCTCATAAGTTTGTGTGTGCACACACATAAATAACTATATATATATATATATATATATATATATATATATATCAATGCTTTTCTGAGGTGGCATTTTAAGTTTTTAAAGTCTTTCTTATTCATTCCCAGTAGTTTAAAAAATATGATTTAATAATAACAATACTTGACACTCCAACTGTTATAACTTGGCAAACATCCAAATATTTAAATCCAAAAAGATCCATAGCCTCTGATCTATTCAGATTTAAGAGAGAAAAAAGGTTTCTCCTCTTTTCCCTCTTTTTTTTTGGGGAGGGGGGCGGGGGTAGGCTGATGATGGACAACTGTGTAATGGCTGAGACGATTAAACTGCCAGAACTCTGCAGGTCTCTCTTAAGATTTACTTTTATTATTTTAAATTATGTGTAGTGCGTATGTCTGTTCGTGGGGATGTGCACAGAAATGCGGATAACCTGCAGAGGAAACGCACCCGAGAGCTGGCATCACAAACAGCTATGAGCAGCCTGCTGTAGGAGCTGGGAATCCAAGACCTCTGGAAGAGCAGTAAGTGTTCTCACTGTGGAACCGTCCGTCTCCCCAGCCTGTGCAGACCTCGTGAAAACATCAAGTTCCTTCAGACCTAGCAACGGCATCACTTCAAGTGTTGCTCCGAAGAGTATATTATATCTTTGATTGTAAGTAGATAGAATCCAGAAGCTGCTTAGAGTATATACTTCCTAATTGCGTCACAAGACTTTCCTTGGCTTTTGAAAGAAAGCAAGTACATTACATATAGCACATACAAAGAGAGAAGAAAGAGTCCCCGCCCCATCACAGCCTCTGTGTTCCATGCCTATCAATCTTTCTTTGCATTTTTTTCAAAGTTTATTTCTTCTTAGGAAGAGGCAAGGCATTAATTAGTACACTTGCCAGCAAACACAAGGCCCTGGGTCCTAAGTTCAGTCTTCTGCACTGAAAAGAAATAAGAATATAAATAGATAAACAAACAAACAAATAGAAGGAAGGGAGAAAAGGAGAGAGGGAGGGAAAAGGTGCGTCTTCTAGGTCAGAGCTTGGGGATTTCCTGTCTCTAGCTCTGCTCTGCGCTTAACGCAATGTGGGAAAGACAACAGGCATTTATGGAAGGCCGGTTGTGAATCACTGCTTACCACACGGCCAGAGCCTTTCTTCCCTTGTTCTTAAATAGTAACAATCCCAGCAGCAGATTTCTGACTGGGTTCTGGAGTGCCTCGAACATGCTTTATTGAAGATGTGCATTTACTCTTTCCAGATGCCTGTGGGACCCTGCACAGCTCTAGTAAAGATAAATATGCTACTTCCGCACCTTCTTCATGAAGCAATTACCAGGGAGTGCAAGGGTGGACGGGAGCCCAGGGAGTATTGAACAGGAAATGCATGCATGGTTCTAAAAGCGTATTGAGACTTCTGAGAACATCTTATTTTACTCAGTGGAAACCGGGGAGGCAACCCAACTAGCAGGACTCAGGGATAAGTAATTGGCAAGGCCTGGGTCAATAAATATGGGCGCTGTTCTGTCAATGGTATATGCCAAGTTCTGATGCAATCCAGAAGTCAACTGTGCATGCAGAGCCAGCCTCTCAGCCCTCATCTCTTATGTATCTATCCTCCCTTAATAATCTGGAACTGAGTAACTGGTGTGAGAGACAGAGATTCTGATGACTGAGTTAGTGGCTCCCGTTAAGGTAAAAATCTCTTCCCAAGAGGAGAAAAAAAAGGTATTTCTCATGTAAAAGCTATTCAAGGTTGAGTTAACTCAGGACAGGTCAAGCACATTACATCTGAATACCCTGAGCATTACTCAAGTAAGTCAGCAGCTTAAACCGGGAAAATCATTGCTACAGTAACGGGACAGTAACAAGAAATGAGCAAAACTAACCAGGAATTTAAAAACAAAACAAAACAAAAATTAACAGATGTCATCAGAGGCCCAACATCAACATACTTGGATCCTAGGATGAAAAAAATTCTCAGGGTTGGGGACTTAGCTCAGTGGTAGAGCACTTGCCTAGCAAGCGCAAGGCCCTGGGTTCCGTCCTCAGCTCCGGAAAAAAGAAAAAAAAAGAAAAAAATTCTCTTGGAAGTTCGGAACTCCGTGGTGCAAGCTGCAAATTTAGCGTGTCAATGTAAGGCTGGGTTTGGTGGCCTCTGTGCACTTGGGAAGACAAGAGTCAGGTGGATCTTGAGTTCCAGGTCAGACAGACCTGAGGGCTGGAAATGTAGTCAGACAACAGAGCAATCTCCTAAATCTCAACTCCTGGTTTCCATCCCCGCAAAGGGCCCAGCTTCCCAATCTCTAGGGTTCAAAAAGGGAAAGGAAGCTAAAAGTCCAATGCAACTGTCCTCTAATCTGCTGTTCAGCCCAGACATTAATATACTGAATAAAGGCAAGGAAGAAGGCACATAAATGAAAATAAGAGCTATTATACTCATGTTTACCTTGTGAGAAATCTTCTTTGTGCTCAGTTAACTGTCAATAATGGAAAGTCATTCACACCGTAGGGGTCAGAGAAAGCCAATACTGCTTAAGTGGGTGATTTAACACTCCAGGGGAAACTGGATTACGGGAAGGTCAAGTCCCTTTCAGAAAGCACATTAGGAGGCATGACAAAAATAAGGAAGTGGTTATAAATCTGGGTTCCAAGAATGGAAACTCCCCTGTACAGACAGCAAGAAAAACTAATTCCGAACAATTACATTCCCAAGCTAAGAGGACAGAGAACAGAAAACACACACAGCAACACGTACACACACCACATGTGTACTCATGCCACAAAAGCCAAAATCGCAGCGCGAAAACACGTGTGTCCTGCTGAGGTGTTCCACTCAAATCAGTGGCATCAAACCACAGTCAAGGATGGTAGACAGCATCCTCAAATACAGGGCTGTTTGCATACACCAGAAGACGGCAGGAAATCGCTCATGTGTGGAAGGCAGGAACGTGGCAGGGAGCCCTCAAAGGTATGTGGGTAGCCGTGTAGTGTGAAGATTCACATCTCTGATGGGAAGATATCCCAGTGGCCAGCGTCACTTCACTTTGAGGGTTGAGTTTTGCTATTTTGACCTGTGTGTTGTTTTCAGCCTCTAACATACCACACTGCTCAGAAGGAATGCATTCTAAGTCATAGTTTCTACTTTCTGATAGCCCACAGGAACAAAGAAACAAGTGAAATTCAGCTGGAATAGCACTTGATATGACCCAATGTAGCCAAAGTACCACAGAGTGGTTTTAATAACTGTTAGATTATGGAACTATATTTTCACACTAAAACTCCAGTCCACTTCCACTATGGCTTAATTCCTATGTTTACATGCTTGTTGGAAACACCAGTATTTACAGTCAATGAGCTTTACACTCAAAATAGATACGTATGCCCAAGCAGCTCTAAAATTACACATACTCTAATATTAGAATTGAGTATCTTAAAATATAAAACTGGAAAACAAATAAACCTAAAAAGAAAACAATTGAGGTTCTTAGAAGTTGCTCTAGCCACGTCTCACACGCCTGACAAGCTCCCCCCAGCCCCACCCCGTCCCTCCATCATGAGGATAATTCCTCACGGTCTACTCATGGAATGGAAAAGTCTGCGTTGTGATGGTAACTGCCCCATGATGAGGACAGCAAGCCCCTCATTCCCCAAGTCTGATTTGGATCTCAGCTTACAGAACATGTAGGTAAAGGAAATATTGCTTAAAGAAAAGTAAAAGGCATGAGGTAGAGACGGCTCGTGCTAACAGTGCATGCTACTCTTATGGAAGACACAGTTTAGTTCTCAGCACGGACTGGGGTGGCTCCCAAGAGCCTGCCCCACCGGCTGGGACTCTGATGCCTGCAGTATCAGGCACTGCACTCGTGCCCAACCCCACAAATAAAACAATATACACAGCATTAAAAACCGTCAAATGTAAAACAACCTATTTAGGGGCTGGAGATAGAGGATAACAGAGCACCTGCTTAGCATGAACAAAACCCCGAGTTCAGTCTTCAGCCCCACTCCACAACAAAAACAGACCTTCTAGAACCCTGCAGTTAAAACTATTTGGAATGGGGAGAGAAGGAATAATATCCTTCAGCATTTCTGTCCTAGTTAATCCTCAGTTTCCCTGAGACAGATCCTGTGTATGTTCCATATGCATCTCTCTCTTCAACTGCACTTTTGACCAAAGTGTGTTATAGTAGATTTGCCTTTCCTGTGTCTCCTGTCCCCTAAACTATCTCCACTTGTAACCTTCCACTAATCTCACCCTTTTTCATATCCCACATGTCCCTTTACCCTCTGTTGGTCTCCTTTTTAGTTTAAGCTTTTCCCACATTTATGCATGTGTGTGTGCGTGCACATTAGAAAGGGAATACGTTGATCTCACCCTACTGAATTAGGCTCACCTCATTTAACGTTATACTTTCCAGATCGATCCACTTTTCCCACAAATGTTTCAGTTGATGGGAATCGAGGCTGGTTCCATTTCCCTAACACTGTGACTCAAGCAGCCATAAGCACAGACGTGTAAGTCTCTCTGAGGTCCAACAGGAAGTCCTCTGAGTTACACCCAGGAGTGGTATAGCTGGGTGATCTGACTTGTAGAGGAACCTCCATATTGATTTCTACCTCAGCTGTACTAGTCTGTACCACCACCAATAGCAAATAAGGATTCCTCTCTCCCCACATCCTCACCAGCATCTGTTGTCAGATTTCTTTGCGAAGACCATTTTGACAGGGGTGGAGTCATATCTCAAACTCGTTGTAATTCACAATCCCCTGGGGATGATCCACCTTGCTGTCAGTGACAGAGACTCTCCCTGAACCTGGAGCTCCATTCAGCCAGACTGACCAACTGAAACAACTCCTGTTTCACTTCTGGGTCTGTCCATAAAACAAGAGCCAACTCTTCAAACAGAAAGTTACTGTTTATTTCCTGGTTGAGTTTAGGAAAAACAGTCCCAAGAAATGGTCATTTCTACACCTGCCCACATATCTTTCCTCCCCCGGAAGGACTCATAATCAGTTAATTCTCTTGTATGGGTGACTGGGTAGTGGAAGAAGGATCTGCAGTGGGTGGGACTTAGTGAGCAGGAGTGGGTGGGTCTTAGTGAGCAGCAGTGGGTGGGACTTAGTG
Organism: Rattus rattus; assembly: GCF_011064425.1. Taxonomy (NCBI): domain Eukaryota; kingdom Metazoa; phylum Chordata; class Mammalia; order Rodentia; family Muridae; genus Rattus; species Rattus rattus. The sequence goes on along the minus strand of NC_046156.1, from coordinate 170,063,182 downwards.
AGGAAAAGGTAGGGTTTAGTGAGCAGCAGTGGGTGGGACTTAGTGGGCAGCAGTGGGTGGGTCTTAGTGAGCAGCAGAGGGTGGGTCTTAGTGAGCAGGAGTGGGTGGGACTTAGTGAGCAGCAGAGGGTGGTCTTAGTGAGCGGCAGTGGGTGGGACTGAGTGAGCAACAGTGGGTGGGTCTTAGTGAGCAGGGGTGGGTGGGATTTAGTAAGGAAAGGGTAGGGCTTAGTGAGCAGGAGTGGGTGGGACTTAGTGAGGAAGGGGTGGGGCTTCGTGAGCAGCAGTAGGTGGGACTTAGTGAGCAGCACTGGGTGGGACTTAGCAGCAGTGGGTGGGACTTAGTGAGCAGCAATTTGGAAAGCTTCCTTGGTAGGTACAGAAATACATCAGAATGGCTGGCAACTACTAGGCCTAGTAAAAATCCCGAACTCCAGTTGCTTCTAAATCCCCTGGGGGTGAAAGCATAAAGTGAGTATTTAACTAGGTTCCCTTCCAATTTTCCCATTAAGTAAATATGACTTTGAGACCAAGAATTTACATTTCCAACAAATTCCCCAGGTATGCTGTGATCCAAGCATCATGTACTTGACTCAGAAAAAAATGCCTACCACAACATCAGTGCAACTTGCTAGGCTTGCGTCTGCATCAGCGTACGAGCCCAGAAAGTAACCGCTTCAACGTACAGAAGAGACAGGTGATTCTTCAGGGCTGATTCCTCACAAAATGACTGAGGGCCCCCTTCCAAGGCCTACAAAATTAAGGGGGGGGACCTCCAACATACATATCTTACCTGAGATATGTACATACCTGAGTCTTTTTTCCAATTTTAGATCTGCCCTTGAAGGTCTCAAGTGTGTGTGTGTATGTATGTGTGTGTGTACTATATATATATATATATATACACATACATATATATATATATATATATTTGTTTTCAAGGAAGAAAAAATTACTTTTCTAACCATCACAAACACATGTGGAACCGGTTTTAATAACACATGGAGCAGCTTTCAGGATTCCTGCAACATTTTAAGAGCCAAAATACATTCTGCCGATTTTCACTTCAAGTACTCCAGTGCCTTCTAATTTTTATGTATTTAAAAGTATCACCATGGTGACTCTCCAGTAGAAATAGTTATAACCATCCTTATTTCAACGGGGTTTCTCTAAGGAAAAAAGCTGGCGTGCACCATATGTATTTAATTTATGTATGTTGTCATTATGTAATATGTAACCTTGCCATTCCAGTTCTCTCCACTTAATCTATCATGTGTACTTTCCTGGCTGCCGTACTCTCTAGGCTTGTTCTGAATGACTAGAAAATTCTTCTCTAAGGTTGCAACAATTTGCCTACTCCTCCAATATCCAGGTCACTCTTAGTTCTTCGGTACAATATGAAAGTACAAATTCTCCCTTTGTTCCCAGCAGTTTGTTAACAGGGCTTTCATTAAAGGGTCAAGAATCAGAAGAGTGGCCAAGCCAACACATAACATGAGTTATTTGGAAACACAGGTTTGTGGAAGATCTACAGGGCAAAGAAACGGAGCATTCAGGAAACGCACATGCACATTAACTGGGGATCAAGGCTGAAGATGCATCTGTCTTCCTGGCTTGCATGACCACATGTTGGAGAATTTCTTTCCCTGCAAGGAGCAAGTGGTCCAGAGTTTTCTTGCAAACTATCACTAAACAACTCATAAAAAGAAGAGCTGAAAAATACTATTACAATATTCTTTAAATGGCGTTGAAGGACCTGGAAAGTTGGGTCAGTAGTTAACTTGCTGTTCTTGAAGAGGACTCAGGTTCGATTCCCAGTACCCACACGGTGGCTCACAACATCTGTAACTCCAGTACCAGGGGATCCAAAGCCCTCATTGCCTTCTCAGGCATCAGGCATGCACATGGTGCAGACACCAATGCATGCCCAACATCCACACACATAAAATAACAAACTTTCCTTTAGTTTTTTAAATGAGGTTGGAGACAATCAGACAACTGTCCAATCCAAACAAGAATCTGAGCCCTGTTCTATGTGTTTCTAGAAATAAAGCAATACTCTGAATTAACAATAGGCTGTTTCTTTTAATGATCTATAGGGCAAAGATGCCAGAGAATACTCCAGGTCTAAATGTAGGTGATTCTCAAGCCTCTAGAATAATGGCTACTTAATGGGCATACATAAGGTCTAAGCTGATAACCGCTCTCTTTATCCTGGTTCTCCAATTACTTAAACTAACAGTTCTGTAACAGAGATAAAACAATCAGTCATTTTGTATCCACAAGTTCCACATCCACAGATTCAACTGAAGACAAATGGAAAATATTTAGAAAAGAAGTCTCTTCCGAAACTATGCGATGTGTTCATGGGTGCGTTCTTGTTTTATTTCCACAACAACTGCTTACACGGCGCCTGTGCTGTATTAGGCATTTTAAGTAATCCGGGGACAATGTAAAATGTAAGAGTCCGCAGGTAACATATGAACACTGTGTGTGTTCGTCTTTAACGAGAGACTTTACCCACGGAGCATGCTGTTTGAGAACTCAGTAGTCTCGTTCTACACTTTGACCGTTGATTCATCCAGTCCCGCTTGAAGCTCTGCTGGGAGGTTAGTCCCGTAAACAGTCCTGCAAGCCCAAGACTACATACAGCTACCACTTCGACCCATCTGTCTACCACGGTGAACGGTTTGCTTAGCTGTCTAAATATACCTGAAGCAGGACTTCACCAGTAACAGGCTCCTGTGACTCCCACGAGGGACAGGCCTTACCAAGTACTACACCCAGCTCTCCAATCTACCTCAGAGCACACAGCCATTCCGTCAAGACCCAAAACCAGGACCCACCATGTAAAGGAAACTGTCCCATACCTATGGCGGGTGAAATCACATCCCTTGTATTTTTGAAAGCAGAAAGCTATCCCATACTCCCTGAGTCTCAGGTCCTAACGCTCCTTTTAGGATCTCTTTTTGCTCTATCTTTCCCCTAAACAGGTCTAACCACTTGGCCACATTCTCCACCCCACTTTTATCTTTGGCAACGGAGCTTTTCAGACTGATAATCCTGGGCTGGCCCGTAGGCTTCACTGAAGCATGTTTTGGTCAGAGCGTACACCGGATTAGCAACTTTCAGTTGCCACTGGCAGTAGGAATGAGGAATTTGAAATTCAATTCCAGGCCTTCCCTCAGTTGGCTGGAATCACCCTATTCTCCATCTCCTGACAGCAAACGCCGGTGCGCACAGCCACGGCTATGCTTACTCTAGACATCCTAGAGCCAAGACCCCAGGGACGAGTCCTAATTCCGACTTGACTTTGGTGACCTGGATAAGCATTAGGAGCTGGATGCATTTGCTGAAGTCCTCTCCCTGAGGGTCAGTAGAGAAGAAATTCGTTATCTATAAAGGTGGGTCTTAACCAGCAGAGTGTACTTGCTATGGACGGGGAAATCTGGGCACAGACATGTGTGCAGTGTGCACGTGTGGAGTTGCAGGTAACAGAACACGGACAAAGTGCCAAAGCTGGAGGGGCAAGCAGATTCCTCCACGGTCCTCTGAAAGGATGTCAGTGTGGCCCCGACGGTGGGACATAATTAATGTCCCCCGGGATTTAAGCCATTCTGATGTGTTTGGTACCTCAGCACTAGCAAAGCAACACAATTCTCTGAACAGCAGCAGTTTCCTCCCCGCTGGAAAACGGGACAAGACCAGGCTTTCTGGGATAATGAGAAACCAACAAAGTACAAGCAAATTTGCTTAATTAACACTAGGCAGGAAAGCGTCCCCCCACCCCGTCAACTGTTCCCTGTCCAGATAGAATAGTGTCACCTTCTACTGATATTTCCTAATGTCTGCCCCACCAAACTGCTGAGTGACAGGCCGGGCCAAATTAATCCCACACCAGATTTCTCAGGTGATGAGAGCCACTTAGCCCGGGCTGTCAGGGTGTGGTCACCCGAGGAGGCCTTCCTTTGCTTTATCACCCGGAATCTGGCTCCCTCCTGCTCTCTGCTCCACACCCACTCAAATCCCATCCCTTCCTTCCAGCAGTGGCCACCGCCCTGGCCTTGGCCCTAAGCCTGGCCCCTTTCTCTGGTTACAGTTTCTCAAAACCCCCAATCATTCTACTGCCAGAATATAACCATGTCAAAACCTCATTCTTCAGTTTCAATTCACCCCGCCCTGGCCTTTCAACACTGCTCAGAGACGCCCATCTCCCCTCGCAGCTTCATTTCCTATCAGCTGCCCGTGCAAGCCTGGAGCTCTCTGCTCCACCTTCTGACATCCCGACCTCAGCATGATGGATTCCTCTATTAATTATAGCCTGCACAATCAAGCTGGTCCAGCCCTGGGTTCCTCTCTCTCTCTTTCACGAAACCTCCCCTAAACCCTTCCATGGCTGGATATCCACACACCAGGGTTCATTTTGAATTGCAAAGGGTCAGTCATAGGAGCTCAGCTAGACGGTAAGCATCCCTCCTTATAGACTTGGGCTGGGCCCCAGGAACTATGACTGACTTTGAATTGATTATGTGAAAGGTTTCGCCTTAATCTGCTTTACAGGAGATACGGGTCAATTAAAGATGAGAAAAATTAAAGATCAGAGCAATTACGGACATTGCTGATATCATATGGATACCAGAGGATATACACAAGACAGACAGAAGACAAGGGGCAAGCTGAATAGCCAAACCCCCAAAGAGCATGGACTAAGGGCTGGAGAAAAGATGAGGTCAAGGAGTAGAGATGTGGCTCAGTAGCAAAGATCTTACCTAGGTTGCAGGAGGTAAACCTAGGTTTGTCATATGTACATGTATATTATATATCTATATATGTATGTATAAATATATAATGTATGTATATATGTACAAAATCATATACAGTCTTCTTTCTCTGTCTCTCACACACCCACACCCACAGAGAGAGAAAGAGAGAGAGACTGACTTACACACACTAAGGTTGAGCCTTTCAGCTGCTCAATGAAATTTTGTGACTTAGATTAAAATTACGCGAGCATGTGTACCAAGACTGTGGATGACTCAATGCCAATGTTATAATAAGAACGGGAATTTAAACCGAGGCCAAAACTCCAGAAATAGAGTCATCTAACATTAAACCAAATTCAGCAAACTGAACTACTACGGTAAATTTTAAGTGGGATAAATACAATGTCTTGACTTTGAGTTCAAGTATCTGATGGCACAAATATACAGAAAAAAACAGCAAGAAACATCTGGGGTGGGGGTGGGGTAGGGGTGGAGAATGAATAGTAAACCCAGTATGAATGAAGCGGACAGTGTGACTACCAAAATAGCTAATTTAATCTCAGTGTATGCCAACAGCAGAACAAGTCTAGAAAGTGAAAATTATTTTTATTGTTATTTTGAAACAAATCTAGAGTTCTGCTCAGAATGCTGGGCCACAACTTGAGGCTTAAGCTGTCACCTAGGTTCAGATGGACAGATGGAACTTGACCTAATTAAGAACACTCACATTTCACAATTTCATTTATTACATGGTGTGGTAGCTTGAATAAGAATAGGCTCATATGTTTGAATGATTAGGGACTGGCATTAGGAGGTGTGGCCTTGTTGGGAGTAGATGTGTCATTGAGGGTGGGCTTTGAGGTTTCTGAAACCCAAGCCAGGCCTAGAGACTCACTTCCTGGTGCTGCTGATCCAGATGTGGAACCCTCAGCTCCCTCTCCAGCCCCACGTCTGCCTGCGCGCCGCCATGCTTCCCACCATGATAACCACGGACTAAACCTCTGAACTGCAAGCCAGCCCCAATTAAATCTTCTCTTTTATAAGAGTTGCCGGGGTCTTGGTGTCTCTTCCTAGCAATAGAAGATTAACTAAGACACACGTTGACTGAATACATGGACTCGTGGTAATGTCAGGCTAGGTTTATAGTATGTAATTGGAAGACAGTGACGTAAAGCCCTGCCTTTTCAATGGAGGTGAGAGATCAGATCATGGCTTTTCTTGTCTGTGTGAGCAACCTCAAAATTATCACCATAAATGACCCTTAACAGGACCCTTGTCAGTCCCACATCTAATCAGATCAATTAACACAAAGATGACTTGAAGAAAAACCTGACTGATTACCCAATGTCTCCAGTTGATAACATCCTTCCATTCCTAGCTTGGGAGAGGCAGGTAACTCATATGAAACAGCCTGAGACAACAGGTTTCCACCAACACAACACAGTTGGGCAAGGAGCAACCGACAGCAGCAAGTCATTAAAGACTGAGAACATTCTGGGACACCTTTACCATTCGAGTTCCGAAGGAGCCTGTGGAACCTACCTATGAAAATGTTAATTGTCTCTGACATCCATTCTTCTTTGCCCCTTGAGGTTCAGCCGGTCTCTGGTCACCCGCCTCCCCCTGGGGTTTTACAGGAGGGTAATGAATTGTACCCCTGTGGGCAGGTCTTTTAAAGAGGAAAATGTTATAGTTTATTTTAAAACTTCCATGTTGACCTGCAACACATCGAGGAAGCCCAGAACAGTACTGTCCAACCTAATTATAATGGAAAACTTACACTATTTTAAAAAGTTTCTGGGGCCAGGGAAAAATTTCTGGCTTGGCGGAGGGAGAAACAAAAATGAAACAAAACAGGACACCAGCTACACGAAGCCTGAAGGCCCAAGTTGCATCCTAGAAACTAACGGAAAAAGCCAGATGCAGTGGTGTGCAGCTGTAGTCCCAGCACTCTTATGCAAAACTGGGAAGCAGAGAGAGGAGATGGCCGCAACACTGGCCAGTCAGCTGCAGTAACACTGCAGAGGCAGGAACAAGAGAGTCTCCCTCAACAAGGGGGAAGGTAGAGTGGCTCTTGCTCCTCTGTCTGCATACACTGGTACTGGTGTACCTGTGTACACTCTCACTGCCCCCACTCAGCTCCCTACACAAATCAATAAATCTGTGATCGCCACATCAGAATACATAAACAGAAGCAGGGAAAATAAACCTTACTAGTTTGTAAAATCTAGACCATCAGCAGTCTGCTGAGAAATTACCTTAAAATAACCCTAAGATTCTTTAAAAATATCTAATACATTAGGGTGGAGCAGAGTTCAATGTCTTTGAGGACATGTGTTTGGATCCCTAGCACTATGTAAAGGCAGTGCACGTTTATAATCCCAGCACTGGGGAATATGGGGAACACAGGAGGATTCTGGGAGCTCACTGGTTAACCAACCTCATCAAACTGGCAAGCTCTGGGTTCAGTGAGAAACCCTGTCCCAAAAATGAATAAATAAAGTGTGGGCACTTAATGTCCTTGATCTCTAGTCTCCACATGTGTGGGTGTAGGCGTGTATACACAGGCGCGAGGGCACGCACACGCGCGCGCGCAAACACACACACACACACACACACACACACACACACACACACACACGGAGGGGGGTAAAAAAAATTAAAATGTGGGGGCTGCGGTGAATGGTTCAGAAGTAAAGAGTTCTTTCTGTTGTTCCAGAGGACCCAAGTTCAATTCCCAGCACCTACATCAGATTGCTTACAACCACACTCCAGCCCTAAGACATCCAACTCTATTCCCACACACGCATGCACACACATGCAAAGAACATTTTAAAAGAGACAGAAATGTTTATTCTTATTTCTGTGCACTAAGCTGGAACACACACTAGAATACTGTGATGACCTTCCCTCCTTCTGAGACACTGAGTATCATCCACAAGATGAAGGGACGAGGTCTCTTAACTGAATGTACCTCAGTGGGAAAAGGTGGGAACTTTAAAAAACCTAATCTAGAATAGAAATGGTTGAATGGTGTCATGTCCAGAATATTTATGTTGAAGTGCTAACATCAGAATGTTACCTTACTTAGATTAAGTAGATTTAAAAAAAAAAAAAGTTACCTGTTATTTTAAAATCAGGTCGATAGAATGGCCCCTGATCCAAGAAAACTGGCCCTAATCCAGTATGTATCCTTATAAAACCTAGGAATGTGGACACATACATGAACACAGAAGAGAAAGTAAAACAAGGATGAAGTCTAGAATTCAGTTAACACTTACACAAGCCAAAGTTCCCGGTAAACACCTAGGGTCCTGGAGAGGCACGCAATGGGCTCTCCTACGCGGCCCTCTGCATGCCAGCCCTACCACGGTTCCAGCCTCTGGACCTAATAGACAATAAATTCCTGTTGTTTAAGCCACCCAGGTTGTAGCGCCTTGTTATGGCACCTGGCCAGTTAACACAAGGTGAGATCAGGCAGCAAGGAGATTCTCTGTTTCAAAAGGGCTGACAAGACCTGGAAAGTATGCAGCCTGAGAAGAACCAACCAAAGTTCTCTCCCTCTCCGTGTCTCCTGTCTCCACCCAGTGGGGGTCATCTCTCATACCTTTTAAAGCTATGTGTCTAGAAAGAGGTTAGCTTGTACAGCTACAGAGAGACTGCGATTTTAAATAGCCCCGGTGTGTGCACGCGTGCATACAATGGATGGATGACTCAGGCATCTGTAAGGACTTACTATAAATGACTAAAAACTCCTTGAAAAAAGAAATACCTTGGCAGCAACGTCAGTTTTCGACCTTCATGAGAACCATTATCTCAACAGGCAACAAATTCAGATCCTGACTGAGCAGGATGTGTCTGGTTCCTCAAGATTCAAGAGGTGTGAGCATTTCCTTGGCTCAAGGCTGCATTCTCGGGAGCTGCTACATCAAGGTACGCCATCCATCGAGCCGTTTCCAAACGCAGTCACTTTAAACTGGCTGCTCTGACTTTCTCCATGCTCTGTCTGCCGAGTGTTCCTTAGTCTAACAGAACACGTGCCTGGAAATAAAACTTTCACGAAAGCAAACGCACACCCACAAAGTAATCGCTGGCTCGCTCTGTCACTTCCCAAGCTTGTTACAAAGGTCTTTCGATCTCATGCCCCAGTCCTCAAACCCCTGCCCACTTCAATCTAGCACTAAAAGATCAGCATTCGCAGGGAAATTCCAGAAGCTACAGCATCTTGCTTGCAAAGGGAAATCCCGACCTTTCTGGCCTGGGGTCTCATGAGGACAGCTGATTCCTCCCCCCAACCCCCACCATGGAACTACATACTGTTTGCAAATACTTAGAAGTAAAAGGAGCCACGTTGCAAACTAAAAGGTAAAAGATCTAAAAGTATCCAGTCAGAAAGAACATAAATAATGAGGATTTGGACTCGGTTTATTTCATAACCATGAAAGTCACCCCCTCCATCTGAGAAACAGAATGCACACTTCGGGGTGTTCTCACTCAAATCCTCATAGCCACACCCCAAACTGGGGTACATGTCTGGATTCCTCAGGTCTTACTAGTTTACACTGTCAAGAGCAAATTTTAAGATTCCACATGCTGAGCCTTTGCTCTCCCACAACACCAACTTCGTCCACTCATCCCAATCCCCTGGGTTGAAACGCCACCTTCACAAAGCTCCCAAAACTCTCCCGTTCACAGTGACTCAGAGTATTTGCCACCAGGCTTCCCAGTCTAACAGCTAATCCCTACATCTAGCTCTGGGTTTCTGGTAGCACTAGGCTCACCTCGAAGGTCCATTTGGCATCCATGGTCTATGTTTGCTTTGTCTTGGGTATTTGAGGCACATGTTTACCTCTCTCCTCCGTCCTAGGTTCATCAGCTTCTTGGAGTGGGGTTGGGGGTGTAGGAGACAGATTCACTGCATAGCCAAGGCTAGCCTTGAACTCCCAGTCCTAGGTTTATCATGGCCAAGGCTAGCCTTGAACTCCCAGCCCTCCTGCTTCCACTTTCCTTGTGTTGGCCAGGTTAGGACCATGACACTCTTGTTTTCAGGCAAAAACAAAAGAAACAAACAAAAGCCAAAATAATAAAATAATAATAATAATAATAATAATAGTAATAATAATAATAAAAAGAAAGAAAAAGAAAATCCCTACAGTTTGCATTACTTGTGTGTCTGCCTCTCTAGTGTCTAGCTCACGTGTTAAGGATACCCCAAATCAAGTTATTACCATAAACTTAAAAAAACGGCTTCTACTATGGAAGCATCTCTTTGGCTTCTGTACATTATCTATAGGGTCCCGAATATACTTAGGGGTCTGTCTAACCACAGCCCACAGCATCACACTGGATCCCTATGGCACAGAAATACACCTGCTCTAGTCAGGGAACCGAACTGAAGAAGCGTCCAGAAAGCACGCCGCGACTGAATCTCCACCTGCACAAAGGCCTGGAGTAGCACACTGACCTGAAGGCCACCCACGGAGAACTCCTAGAGGCCACCGTCACCCTCACTGCTTACTCCTCCAGACTTCTCAATAGCCACAAGGTGACCTGGCTGCAGCCCTCCCACGCACGGCCTAGCTGAAACGTGATCACGCTAGTGGGTCACCTGTCTCCTCTTTATGTAATCCTGAACCTGATCTGCCGTCCTGGGCTCCCTACCCTTAGAAACACAAAGAGCTCTTTCTTCCCTTTCTGTTTCACACAAAGGCAAGCGGGAACGTGGGATGGCTGAGGCCGGAGGACACTCAGGAGACACCACACGCTTCGGTAAAGATTAGAGTCGGGCTCATTTAGTCCAACATAATCATCTGTAAACCTGTTTGCTTGTCGAAATGCAACTAGCAATACACATGGCAGCTGCGGAATACCTCAAGTGAAAGGCACGCTCTTAAAAGCGACCCTTCCCAGGTCCGTTCACTCTTCTTCAGAGGCTCTCTGGATCTTTCACTTTTATAATCTCTAAGTTCCTTAGTAGGATCAAGAAGTGCTGACTAAGCATCTAAGCACCAGGCCCCGAGACGTGTCAGACCTCCAACCAAATAGCAGGTCTCTACCAAACCTCAACCCCAGGTCAGAGTTGCTCCCTGGATCTCTACCATTTCAAACCCAAACCTCCATCCTGAGCTCCTGGCTTCAGGAAGCCTAGACTTCCAACAGCTGGACTCGAAAACTGGTTCCACAACTTAGAGCTACAGGAATCCACAGGAATTACTGCAACATCCCTGGGGCCTCAGGTCCTCAATCTGCCCTGAGGCTGGGGGCAAGGACCCCTCAGGCGCTCGGTGGAGAATGGAGTCTCTGATATGAAAAGGTGAACTGTCACAACCAGGACCACCACACGGCTGGCTAACAAATGGGTTTGCCTGGAAAACGCTCTCTTCCTGTGTTTCTATTCCCTCCAGTTAGCTATCCAGTGATGTAGCTTGAGGAAACAATTTGGGACAAATCTGGGGAGACCTGTAGATGGGTCTCTCTCCATTCAACCAATTTCCTTTGCTCTCCTCCCCCAGGGCCGCTCCCCGGACACTCCTTAGCACTTACTGCCCAAATCAAGAGCTCCTTGCTGCCAAATCTCAGAAGCTTTTACTAGTGTTATCGTTGTGATTTTCTTTTAATTCATGGAAATGTTTCATTTAAGACTGAGATTCCAGCAGCACCCCTATCTATGATCACCAGTTTAAATTTTCCCAACCAGCATTATATGTGTCTATCACCCCCCCACAGCAAGCGCGCGTGCGCTCACACACGCCCTGGTTATAGGTCACAGCTCCCAGAGGACGAGAGCCTGCTACAGTAATCTCAATGCACACAGTTGGAAGCAGCCCAGAGCCTCTCAGAACAATTTCCCCCTTTGGCAGTCATGGAAATTGAACACAGGGCCTTATGAATGCTAGCCAAATGCTCTACCATTGAGCTACATTTCCACCCCACATTCCCTTATTTGGTAATTTATAGACTGGTGTCTCCGGAACTGGGCAAGGCAGTGTATTATTTGTGTCTCCTCTTTAACTGAAGCCAAAGCTGATATATGGGCTTAGTACCATTGGCCAGTGGGTGGGCATAGTAAGGGTGGGGGAGGGGCATCTGGGTGAGCATAGTGAAGGTGGGGGAGGGGCATCTGGGTGAGCTTAGTGAAGTGGGGGAGGGGCATCTGGGTGAGCATAGTGAAGGTGGGGAAGGGGCATCTGGGTGAGCATAGTGAAGTGGGGGGAGGGGCATCTGGGTGAGCATAGTGAAGGTGGGGGGAGGGGCATCTGGGTGAGCATAGTGAAAGTGGGGGAGGGGCATCTGGGTGAGCACAGTGAAGGTGAGGGAGGGGCATCTGAACAAGTGACAGAACTCTTCCGGAGAACATGGCTTAGCCATCTGACCTTTCCAAGTCACTTCAGTTTAGTTTACCCTAAGAGTGAAGTTAACTTTCCCTTGAGATTTCTTGTTAAAGAGACGGCACTTTGGAGTCCCTTGCGAAGCATCTCGTCTGGCTTCTTATCAGAGCAGAAAGCACACAGCTACGTGTCATGACATAGTCTAAGAGATAAGCAGGTATGCATGCAAATAGCACGCTAGCCATAAACATGCAGCCTCGGTTCCTGCCAGCTCGCGACGGTGCCAACCTACTGAAACAAACTCATGGCAGAGCACAAAACTCCAGGCTCGCCTTTCATTATGTCACCTTAGGCAGTTAACTGAGCAAGCCTATCTAACGCTCTTCCACGAATGCAGTTTGCTACAAGGCTCGGATCCCAGCACAGCTTAGGAGGTAAGAATCTGTGAGAAGAATATCACTATGCCAGGGTCCTTGTCATTTTCTCTGATGGGAGGAGACCTTAATGTTTCAGACCTTATATCCAGCCAGCCAATCTAAAAGTTGCTTATGACGGACTTTGTGAGAACCCCACACCCCCGGAATTCAGGGAGAATGAAAGACTAGTGAACTACAAACACTGAGTTCAAGGTTCTTAAAGACCAAGAGAACAATGTTGATAGGTTAAGTCCTTAATCATCCCTAGTCAGGCCAAGTGTGATGAGTAAACACTTAGAAAGCCGAAGCAGGAGGACTGATGTCAGTTCAAGGCCAGCCACTGTACAAAGTGAAATTCTCTGGGGGAGAGGGGACGCAAAAACTAAAATTAACTACTAATAAATATAGCTTAATATTAATAAAATGACATTCTAAATCAGAGTCTTGTCAGCTCTGGAAACACCAGCTTTTACTGACTCTTTACTTGGGCTGCTCCTGTCTCTACAGGAGGGGAAGAGTTTCCCACAGGCTTTTCTGAAAGCTGGACACATGGACACCCAACTAAAACCCGCTCATGCGCAGATACCGTGTTGAGCTGGCGCCTAGTGCTCCGGACTCTGTAGTTTATTAACCCAGAGCCTTATCAGGGCAGGAGCAGGGCTGTTTCTCTAGGCCTGGGGAGCATGGTGGGGCAGCCAGACTGTGAGTCACTGCATACTTACGTCGCTCTTCCTAAACTTCGCTTTCAAGCTCTTCATGTTTAGTCCATTCAGCCTTCCAAAGTCCTAGGAGATTTGTCAATACCTAAGCAGAGAAGGGGAAAAAAAAAAAAATGAATGAATGTGGCTTGCCAAGTAAACACTACAGATTTTCTCCCTGACTGGATTACGACACTGGGCTCTGAGGAGGAGATAGGGTTGGGTGGAGCTGACTGTCAGTGAGCAGCTGGGAGTTCGTGAAGAACATGAGCTCTCCCACTCACAATACGGACGCGCCCTCGGACCTTCTGACACAGACAAATTAGAAGGGAAAGAAAAACCAAGAACTGTTCTATCCTCTTCATTCATTTCAGCTGACATAAAAACCGCGCGTACTTCCCACCTAAAACGCGATATTTAGAAAGACGTATACATCGCAGAACAGCAAATGGGCCAATTGACCTGCACGGCATTTCCCACGCTTCTCGCTGTACTAGGATGAGAATCATTAAGCCCTAGTAATCGCAAGTGCACAGACCGCCATTTACAGGAGTCACCAGGCTGCACGGCCGAGCTCTGGGTCCACTCCTAGTGTCAAGGAGAAACGTTATCATTCGACTGGCATCTACTCGGTCCGTCTTCTCACCACCAACCCCTGGCAGTAAGCACTCCAGTCTCTGCTTCAGTGTCTTAGCCTCAGATACATAAGTTACCAAGCATATAAAAGTGGAGCGTGCGTGAGTCAAGCCTTGACTATGTGCTCTGCTGTGGTTGGGGTGTGGCCTGCTGGGGAATTCCAGTACTGGAAGCTTGGTGATATGGGAGGGGATGGAATCATTAGGAGGTGAGGCCTGCTGGGAGGTCTTTAGGTCTTTGGGAGAGTGCTCTCTGAAGAGCACGCTGGTCTCTTGGGATGAGAGCAAACTGACCCTTAAATCCCATCAACCTGAACGCTCCCTTTTACAGGACCATCCAACACTGTCATTTGCTACAAGGCCTTCTAATGAATCGTGCCTTGGAACCTGCACACTCACAGACTAATAATCCTTCTCTCTGGATAGTGTTACCCAGACATGGGTACTTCATTATAGTAATAAAGATCAAACCAGTACATGCCTACCAAAGTAATCTCTCTGTATCCTTCATTTTGCAATTATACAACTGGCTTCCTTCTAAGGGTTAAATAATAGACAATGATAATAAAAGTTCCTCTTCCATATGCTCTTTACTTCTTACTTATTTCTAAGTGTTTGCCTCCCTCCTCTGCACAGTGTAGTTGGTAGAAAATGCCAAGAACAACATAATCTCCCTCATAAATATCTCGTTCCTCAGAAGGCCTACCAAGCAATGTAAGACTCTCTGAGTCCTTTCGAGACTCAGCAACTCTGAGTTGGTACTGGACGTTTTCAGCAACTACCACACTTAGGAGAAGACTTCAGTCTCCTGGGAACTGGATAAAGTTCTTCAGAATATCTATATTTACGTATATGCACACATACACATACATATGCATATACACACATACACACACAGTACATACACACACGCATATATATACCTATACATACACACATGCAATACACACATATGCACATACACACACATATATACACAGACACACTTATATATACACATATATACCTATACATACATACATACATACAATATACCCATATGTACACATACATACATACACATACACACACTTATATACCTATACATACATACAATACAGCCATATGCACACATACATACATATATACACACATACACACACACTTATATGCCCACACATATATACCTATACATACACATATACAATACACCCATATGTGTGTGTGTATATATATACATACACACACACACACATATGAAGAAGCTTCACTGCATTCTGCAAGGTACCCGACATTCTTCCAAAGAAGACTACCAAAAGGTTAAGTCTCTGAGAGATGTTAAGATGCTTTCGGCCATCACAAAGCATGCTTTCCCCATGATCTAGACGGTTTCACAGTCAGAACCAAAAGCCCAAAGCCTGTGTTAAAATACAATGCAGAATTTATCATTTTCACTAACCTAGACCAAGAAGGAACTCAAAGTGCACTCAGGTCAGAAAGGGGAAATAATCCACGTGAAGTTTCCCACCACACTGGGTACTCAATAAACGTCAGCTTCAAACCGTACTTGACAGAAGTGGTGATGTGAACTTCAACTGGCGGCACCATTACAGTGGAGAGCTATGGAATGGTGGGTAAATGTTTAACATGCCTAGCCATTATTTTTGCAAGACTTGAAAGCCCGCCTTGCCTTCCTACACACTCTTATTTAAAACAAACATGATTTATGAGGTCAGAAGTGGGGTCGACGCAGGACGTGAATGACTCTACTCATCCCTCTCCCAATGATAGCCCTGTGTCTGCACCCAAAAGTCACCATATATCAGAGTACACAGTCACATCAGAGGTATGCCACCCTCTGATGTGCTCACCTCCATCGTCGCTGATGTCACTAATCAGAGCCCTTGGATGAAGGACCAGGCCAGCCCACATCACCAAGATGGCATTTATTTGGAGGTCTTGGGCCACCGTGTGAGAGACCCTTTCATTTTCCCAGCCTCTGCAGAAGTGGCAGAATGCACGTTGCCTTGGAAAGTGCACAGGCTATAATTACACACTGCTAATTGCTGAGGACTTAATCACAGAGTGCCTAGAACGGGAGCACTCAGAACAAGGAGCACACCTGTCAAGGAGGACCTCACTGAGAAAGAAACCCAAGCTGAGCTGGTTGTTTTCCAGGTGAAAACAGCTTTTGATGAAATGACTGCAAAACAGACGTAAGGATAATCGAATACTACCAATCAGGGCTAGCTGGACCAACTATCTCTAAACAACGGAAACCATCCTTCAACTTCAATTCCTTCCTCCCACTGTCTCAAAATAACCAAGGAAAGAGATCAAGTCGATCCAGCGCAAAGGGAGAAGGAGAAAAGGAAGCCACAGCTGAGAAGAACCACAAAATGTGTGGCCCGCCAAGGCAGAACCACCCAGCATTCCTTCATTCACAGAACAAAAGGTCTCAGGCAACAGTGGGCTAGAAATTTCTGAGATCACAAGAGTTGTAAGGGTTTTGGGTTTAGGGTGTGTGTGTGTGTGTGTGTGTGTGTGTGTGTGTGTGTGTGTGTGTGTGTGTGTGTATCATCTCTGGCTTTCTTCCTCCCCTTAAAAATCTGGCAATGAGAAGTATATGAACTGGTATTTGGAGATAATTAAATAAAGTGAAAATTCCAACTCCTCCAGGGAAGGTATGAATTACTAAATGAACATTTTCCTGGCACCCGGCATTTGACTGTGATAGCTGGGTGGTCCATGGGTACAGCTCCATGATGGGACGGACCGATACTAAGGGGCAAGTTTTGGAAACAGATTAGTAACCCTAGAAACAAGACCTCTGACTGAGATAATTAGAGATATTAATAAAAGGAGCTAACACCGAGAAGCCATGTCTAATGGGAGCTCACCTGGTCCATGGCTGATACCAAATTGACTCTGCCTCTGCTCTGAGAGCAACCCACACATCCCTGCCTTCTTCCTTCAGTCAACTGGGGTTTACAGCTTAGGTAAAGCGGCATCCAGTTACAGCAAGGAGACACTAATGGTGCAAAGCCACTGGAGTTGCCCATTTTGGACTACTGGATGCACACCTTACCGGACGTACCGTAAAGGAGGACGTACCCTACAGCCGAAGAGTTGCACGGCAGCCTCATGAGGTATTCACAGAAACATGGCACACAGAACACGCACAGGAAGATGACAACACCCCCTGAAGAACCACCCGTGCTCAGACTTTCATTTCAAGCGGACAAAAGCACCTAACCCAGTGTGCCGAAATTGCTACCTGGCCCATTCAAAGTATGTCACTGGAACGTATGGTCTACCAGGAGTCACCCATCACCACATCATCGTGTGCATCACAGTAAACATCGGGGATGAAACAGCACAGGATACATCCTTGTCCTCTCACAGGAAAGGCCAGACCCAACCCAGGAGTTTATTAACACGTTTCCTTTTTAAATATAGTACTATCGCTCTCAACCCAACCCTCATCTGATATACTGAAAGCACGTCTCTGCTAAGGACATACAGTAAGACGGGGAAGGGCTCCTCTGGACTCACTCTCAGTGTGAAAGAATCTAGACACAGGACAAATGGGTAAGATCACTATTTCTGAGCAGCTCCCGGGTTTGAATTTTCACACAACAGGGCAAGGGAGTTGGGAGCAGATGTGGGAGGAGGAATCCTATGCTCCAATTCTATGTGAGCAGTAATATTAATTCACGAAAGCAGGCCGTGGCTGCTTGCACATACATTTACTGTTTGAGTCACAAGAATATATTAGCACCTGACAGACCATACCATGTGACCCAAATCCTCTGAACTACCACAGAATTAGGGGAGCAAGGTCCTCTAGCTAATCCTTGCATCTTGGAATGTGGAATTATTGCCCGAGATCCTCAGTAACAGCACAACTCATGTGTACCCAGACCGGCTTTGAGATTTTCTCCTTCAGAGTTATAGAGAACATCAGACTTAAGATCCACACCCACAAAAGCATCAAGTGGAAGGGACCAAAACACTTCATTTCCTCAGACAATAATCTCTCCCCGCATCAAAGACAGATTCTTACCAAGAGCTATGCAAACATGTGGTTCTTTCAATCTGGCACAACAAAGGCATTCTCCAAAAGGCCTCTCCGGGCCAGCTATTCCAAGATGGCTGTCACAACACCGCCATCTCTCCAACACTGTAGAAGCTGCTTTAGCTTGGCTGCCAAGCTGGGGCATCTGGGAGCTACGCCCCAGTTTCTGAAACAAAGAAAAGAAACTGGGGACAGGGTCCCAGTAAACACTTCCTCTATCCTGTGCACTTTCTCTATAGTAGATAGGTCTAGCCCACAACACTGAATCTGAAGGGCATTCAGACATGCAGGAAGGAGAAATGGCCCCACAGGAGATTCAGAACTGATGCATGGTAAAGTAGAAAATAGCTTTGGAAAAGACTCTTATAATTAGGTATTAAACACTGCATGCTCACTGGAAATTCTTGAGGGCAACAACAAAATCAGAGAATTGTTTATAAATGGGACAGGATTCCAACTGGCTGCGAGCACAGGATTTAGGCTGTGGTGGTGGTAATAGTGGTGGGGTTTTGTGTTGGAGAAATGGCTGCACAAACATGGTGTCCCTCCAGGCCTGGGACCAGACATCTGTGCAACCTCCCTACACAGCCTCCCGAGTGTCTCTCCTGATACTGAATGTACCCATGGGGAATCACTGCAGAATTTCTCCAAAATTCTCCCCAAGATGGACCACTTTAGATCCTGGCACGAGAGTTCAGCCGTCCTGTTATATTTTTCCAGAACGTTTGAAAATCCCCATCTCGGGCTGCCCAGTGACTTTAGAATGTATGATTTCAGGATAGAATTTTCATTTTGCTTATACATACCCAACCACCATCATCAATGTAAATGATCACACAGGGCACGGATACAAATTAGGCACCCACATAGGCTTTAGGTCACCTTTCACCTCAGCAGAATTCTCTTTGATCTCCATCTACATCACTTAACTTCAGTGGGATTTGTGGAAAGGCAACATAAGGACCGGATCTCACCGCATACTGATCACAGCGCTGAGAACCTGGAGGCTCCAAGCTCCCTTGGCTCGAGAAGTCTTTCCAAGCAGCCTCCTCTTCCTGCCTCTCTGCCCACTTCCTCACTGCCTCTCCCTCCAGCCCAGCATCTTCCATAGCCACACACCAACCCCAGCCGAGGGGCAGGCAGGCTCTGAATCATGCATTGTCAGGCTCAGCAGAGACCAAGAACCACCAGACAGAATGTTGGAAACAAGTTCTTAGAATAGAGAGATTTTGTCAGCCTGACTGTGCAGACAGCGGTGGGCAAGCCCAGTGATTCCCTGCAAGGCAATGTGCCTGTGCCATTATTTCCACACTGGCAACCACTGGCTTTATTTAGCACAGGCATTCCCCTGCTCAATTCAGAGTAAGTCAGTGACTCATCTCCTCCATCAGCTATCTCCGATCGTCGCATGAAGGGCCTTACTCATCGAGGACCAAACATTCACAAAGTTATAACCTTCTTGTCCTATCATTTGAAAAATCAGATACAACAGGCAGGTTGACTTTTTTTTATTAATTCTCCTTTTTAAAAAGATAATGCAATTATCAATCAGAGCTTAATATCTTATAATTTACATTATAAGATACATTACCTTGTATCCTATCTTTATATTACCTTACTAATTCCTATAAAGCATTAATATTAATACAAAAACTCCCAACTGTCACATAGCCATTGCAGACCGGAACAGTGCTGTCTTCAGAGCACACTATAACTGAAATAACTCCTTATAAAACAAACACGTGTGCTGATTCTCCTGCCACCTTCTCTCCATTGGACTCCTGAACCATACAGACAGACAGACAGGAGCACCTTGTCCTCTGCCAGGCTCCACCCAGCAGCTGACTCAGACAGATACCAACACCCACAACCAAACAGTGGACAGAGCTTCTGGATTCTTATGGAACAGAAGGAAGGACAGCGGCCCCTGAGGGGACAGGAACTCCATGGGAATACCACCAGAGTCAACTAGCCTGAACCCTTGAGACTCCTAGAGTCTGAACCATCAACCAAAGAAAACACACAGGCTGGACCTGGGTCTCCCTGAGCTATGTAGCAGACTTGCAGCTTGACCTTCATATGGGTCCTGAATAAGTAGAGCAGGGGCTGTCCCAAAAGCTGTGGCCTGTACGTGGGATACGTTCTGCCAGCTGTGCTGCCGTGTCTGGCCTCAGTGGGAGAGGTTAGGGTTAGGTAGCGCTTAGCCTTCAGGAGACTAGGAGTGAAAAGGTGGGGGGGATACCCAGGGGAGCCCCACCCACTCAGAAAGGGGTGAGGGATGGGGGAAGAGTTGTGGAAGGGGGTGACTTGGAGGGCGGCAGTAAGTGGGATGTAAAATGAATAAGAAAAATTAAATTTAGAAAAAGAAACGTGTGTTGAACTGGAAGCACAAAAATGCGAGTCATTTCATTCCAGTGAGGCCATCCATTACAAAAATGCAAGTTTCCAAAGGATTTAGGAATTTAGCAGAAAACTGTTGGCAGGGACCTTGTACCCCTCTTCACAGGCAGAGCAGAGAGCCAGAAAGCAGAGACTAGAAGAGATCTTTGGAAAAACAAACAAATAAACACACACACAGCGATCCTCACCATGCCCCCTCAGACTCATGCAAGAATGACATCAGGAAAAGTCAGAATACGTTTGCGGCGTACCTGGAGCATGCGTGAGAGAAGCCGGCCCACACTCTGAGAATGGGAATAGAGGTTTTGCCTCTGTATTGCAATCAGCTCGAGTGCTGGACTGCACACGTGTATACATGTGTTTCCTATGGGTAACATGCAGATAATTAGCCACAGATAATGGGACATTGTCTCAGATCTCTGTGACAGGGTGGATTCGGGGAACAAGAAACAGGGAAAGGCTGGCAGCCTAGCAGAGAAACAAGACGCAGAGGCCAGCAATGCCTCCCTCCTCCGTAGGACCCACAAGATTCAAGAGAGGAAGAGAGGAGAGACACATCCTGCTGCTCCACGGGGACTGCCACAACAGGGCACTGGAGAATCGCCTTGGCTTAACAGAAATGCTGTCCTCCTAGTTCTTCCCGCCCAAAAGGGAGGTGCGGGCAAGCGGTTCCATTCTGAGGCTTCCCTTGGGGCTCATCTGCTCTTCCTCTGTCTTTATGTCCTAGCTGCCTCTTGAGCGCTCACCTCTGTTCTTGGACAAAGCTTGACCATATAACTTTGTTTAGCTTTAATTACCTCTATAACGGCGTCTCTAATACGGTCATCTTCTCAAGTACTTGGGATTCGAACTTCAGCATATGAATTTTGGAGCACACAGTTCAACCCTTAACACCCCTAGAAAAATCTCAAGAACAAGATTCAGCCCCTAGCTGTCTGCCAGGCTCAGAGAATACAGCGTCACGTAGCCATGGTACTGAAGTTGTTCATCCTTATCCCGCTCCTACACAGTACCACTGTCTGTATCCAAAGGTGACTTCCGTTTTTCCTACACAGGGTTTCTCTGTGTAGGTTTGGCTGTCCTTGAACTCAGAGATCTACCTGCCTCTGCCTCCTGGAATTAAAGGCATGCGCCACCACTGCCTGGCTCAAAGCAGGATGAGCTCAAAACAGAGCTCGTAAGTATGACAGATGAGGTGGTGGAAGAAACACAGAGAGAAGAGGGAAACTGATCCGACTTTAAAGACCTACTTATCTCTTTTTCTGATTTTCTGAAATTGGACATTCTGGGCTGAGGATGTAATTTAGCAGGAAAATGCAAACAAAACAAAAAACAAATAACAAACGAACGAACAAAAACATACTTTTGAATTTAGGGTATTTAGACACTGAAACTGAGCCTAGAACTTGTTTAAATTAATAACCAGAAAAGTGAGGACATAGACTATACAACTTTCAGACAGTTGGGCATAACAAAGTATTATTATATTTCATAAATCTTATTAATTGATCAGATCAGATAGTTACACATGAATACATGAATGAGTGAATCTTCCTAAGCATTAACCATGAGCTGGGTGCTGCCTTACATGTTGTCTCATTTATGACTGAAGTAAAGTACAGGTTTGAAAAAATGTTATCCATGGGCTGGAGAGATGGCTCAGTGGTTAAGAGCACTGGCTGCTCTTCCAGAGGTCCTGAGTTCAATTCCCAGCAACCACCTGGTGGCTCACAACCATCTGTAATGGGATCCGATGCCCTCTTCTGGTGTGTCTGAAGATAGGTAGAGTGTATTTATATACATAAAGCAAATAAATAATTTTTTAAAGTTATTTTTAAAAGTTATCCATATGATTGATAATATTTAATTTCATAGATATGCTAATAACTGACACAATCATTCACACTGAACACATATAACAGAATATCTCAGGGAATTCCACAAAGTATATCAGCTAAAATTTTTAAACGTTTTAGATAATTTTCAAAGGGAGTTTCATTCTGGCAATGAGATCTTCCTAAGATACTGTAATAGCTCACGTTTCTTTTTCAAAGAAAGTAAATGAGTGCATTCTTTTCGGATCATAAATGTCATGTGATATTACATCAAAACAGCCACGAAGTAAAACTCTCCTGAGAACATTAATCTGACAGCCACAACTTGCGCTTATCCAGGAGATGACATGTTTTTGAGGACCAAATATATCTTTCTTCTTTGGGAATAAATCCTGATATCCACCAGGACTGATCTCAGTCCATGAGTCAGTCAGAGCCATAGGCACTAATGCGAAACTGCCTGTGGCTCTGGAACGCTGATATCTGATCTCTCAAACCTGCTACTCGTGCTCCGAGGAGCCAACCAAGACGTCCCAGCCTTACCTCTGGCCCTCAATCCTTCTCATTTCAGAAAGGCAGGCCTAACAGAGCAAGCTATCTGTGCAATGCGCAAAACCGTTCTAGGACTAAGAAACGTGACACAACTATCCCCAGAGCAGCAGCTTTCAGCCTTCCTAATGCTGCCGCCCTTTAATACAGTTCCTCATGTTGTGCTGACCCCCGACCATAAAAAGAATTTTCGTTGCTAATCCATAACTGTAATTTTGCTACTGTTATGAACTATAAATATTTTTGGAGACAGAGGTCTCCCAAAGGTGTAGAGACCCACAGGTTGAGAACTGCTGCTTTATCAGGGAGAGTAGTTTGAAAGGTCTCTCAAATGTTCACAATGGACTGTTTATCTCTTGATGCTCACTTCAATATCACCTCCTAAGCACATCACCATGTTCCCATCTTAAGAGAATAACTACCTGCATAGAACAGTTCCCAATCTGCAATGGCCAAGCGTCTGAAGACATTTGAACCCTTGTGTGCAAGGGCTCCTCCACCCCTTCCTCCAGGGTCCATCCCTTAAACCTTATTCATCTTGTACAGCAAGTTAAAATGAACATACTAGAATCCATACACCAAGGAGGTTGAAGCTGGGGGGATCAGGGGTTCAAGACTAACTGGGGCTCCCTAGTGAGATACTGACTCAAAAATAAATTAATATGCTCAGGTGTGATCCCAACAGTTAATAGCAAAAATGAAAAAATACTAAGTGTGTAATGTACAGTCATTGTGTAAAGCAGTCCGGCACATGCCTTCAACATGAACTATAAACTTACCCTTTGACCCAGCAATTCTATTCCTACGTATCCAAGAGAAAACAAAACATCTTCACACAGAGACCTACACATGAATATTTACAGACACATTCGTAATGGCACGACAGTAAAACTCAAGGACCCCAAGTGTGACATTTCAAGAGTGAAGCAGTGCTGGCAGGAAACTGGAGTGGTATAACAGATGCCAAGAGCGGTGCTGAGCACGGCAGCCTCCCACAGTGCACTCTGGCCTTGGATGGGTCCAGTGGTGAGCACAGCTATCTGCCAGGGTCCAGTACGGGTGTAGCCCAAGGCAGACCCTTAGGACTGACCACATAGCACATGGGTCTACGTCTATGACGTGTCTGGTGAAGGCAGTGCTCACAAATGACCGAGGGGTTGCGCGTCTTTGTGGATGTATCGAGTCACTGACTTGTATACGTAAACTGGTGATATAAGTCATGGCAGAACCTAAGTAACTCCTCAGTAGAGCGTCTTCTAAAAATAGCAAGTGTGGAAAGTAAGAAGGGAGGCTCATATGGGAAGGGTTTGGTTGTGAAAACCCTCTTTACCTCGAGGGAGAAGACAGCTCTACTCATGGTTATATTTAATCCCTGGCTTTAGTCTTAAGAAAGATGATGCTGCCAAAAGTTGGCTAGCTACAGATTCCATCAGTCCTTTGACTCGGTTTCCAAATACGGATAACTTCCACGAGTGGCAATGTTTTGGCAATGTAACTTACGGTGGTCACGGTAGCTCCATTTGGCCTGTGTAATCTCTTTACCCAGTCATGGGTGTCCTAAATACTTGTCAGAATAAGGGACACATACAAATTATCGGTTATGTGTATGAATGACAGAAACTGGGAGCGGGAGAAAGGGAACGGATAGAGAATCCTCAAATGATTTCTGCTCCCCCAACTGTCATGAACACACTAAGTTCTGCAACTCTCATCATAGCTGGCTGAGAGCAGTGCCTGCCCCCGGGTGTGCGCCACCATGAAGGATATAGCACACTTTCATAACAGAACGAAGACTGTGTCCTCCCAGTTCATTACATGGCCACAAACCTACACATCTTGTACTTGATGCTACAGGGTTTCCATGGCGACTCAAGGCCTTGCTTGTTATTTAAGTGACAGACAGAAATGAGAGGGAAGTGGTCTATGATGTCATACTCATATTTTATGTACCGAATTACCATCGACATGCACAGCTCATGTAAAATGGGTACCACAAAACTACAGCTTACAAAGTCAGCCTTACTGTTAAAAAAGTCCACGTAGGCTGCACAAAAATAGCAATAATGAATGACGTGCATGGTCAGAACACCCATTACAGCCATTATACCATGCAGCTACTGTACAGGAAAGCTCAGGGCTGGGGTGAAAAATCCAAGGAAACTGGGGAAGCTTAGTCAGACATGGTCTTAGCAAAAACACTGCAACTCCTGAGGTCTCGTGGCTGAGCTCCCTAGGGAAGCAAAGGTGGTGGTCCTGCAGGCAGGATCTGTGTCTTTTTCTTTTTGTCCTCTGTGTCCCATGAATGGAACTCAGACCTTGTGCATTCTAGGTAAAAGTTCTGCAACTGAGCCACAGTCCCGGCCCTACTAACAGTGTTCTAGATACCAAGGGCTGCTTGCAACTGCATCTAGATGAGGGTACCTTACTTAGCCAAGGCTACCCCACACCACTAGCCACAAATTGTTACTGAACATTTGAGTAAAGCAACCAATAGCATAAATGGGGAACACACAGGTTTTGTGGGTAAAGAAATCCTCACCCATTATCACTAGCAAAGGTTATGTTAATTATGTATTAGAAATGATAGCATTTGAATGTACTATTCATTTCGTAACTTCCCTGTTATGACTACGGGGAATCTAAAATTGCCTGTGTAGCCTTTATTTGAGACATGAATCCCTGTTGGTAACAATTTACATTTTTTTTCACACCGTGACTACATATAAAAGCATTTCAATTTATTATTACTGAGGCAGGACAAAAATAAAACAAAAATGTACAAGCTATCAGCTTTAATATTACCTCAGTATCTTAGTTTTATTAATTTACTACATATTGCAAGTTAGCGACAAAGTGCCTTAAAGTTGCAGTTTAAAAGGCTTCCTCAGACACAGACAGCAGGAATAACTGAATAACAATTTTATTCTACTTAAGACCAACATATACCCAGTCTATGCGTGCTCAACGATTACCCCAATACCATGCTATTCAAAAAGTACATCTCTATTAAGAGCTGGTCGGATGGCTAGTTTTACAAAGCACTCAACACAGAATGTAACTTTGTAGCAACTTTATTCTGAGTATCACCATGTTTAGTTTAAACAGGATTTTACTACTACGTTTGCAGGGTGGTAGAAACAGGGCAAATTCAAACCTTTGCGCTGTTCAAACCCTCTAAGTAACAGAAGCAGACGGGTAAAAGGAACACAGGCAGAGTTATCTGGAAACTGTCTTGGGTTACATTAGCATATGGGACGAGCTTTCTTGCTGTAGGTTACTAATGGTCATTTTTGCCAATGTAGCCACAGTTCTTTAAGAGGGTGGTGGAGAGCCATAACAACAGCCAAAATAAGTATAATCTATTTAAATCGGGGATCCTTCAACTTCCTACACTTGCAAGAAAAACTTCTGTGGCCCTAATAACAGACTAGATATATAAAAAATGTATACACTGACGAATCCTAAGGAAATTTATTTTTTTAATTTTTATGTATCCATATGATTTTACCACTTGTTAATAAAAAAAATTGGCATAGTAATGAGATGGGTGCGCTTATTCAGTTTTAAATGAAGAATTAAATCTTAGCTGAGCGTTGGGGATTTAGCTCAGAGGTAGCGTGCTTGCCCAGCAAGCACAAGGCCCTGGGTTCGGTCCTCAGCTCCGGAAAAAAAAAATCTTAGCTGAGCATTTGCCACTGAGAGCCTCAGAGGGTCTTCTGTCATCTTGAGAGCTCATGGATAATTTCAATCTTTTAACTGACAGATGCCGAGATCATCACCTCGCGTAAATACACGGCACACAAATGGCAGAGACGGGTTTAGAGCCACCTCAGAATTATTGGGAACTCGGTGCTAACCCTGAGCCAAGACTCAAATGAAACTCAAGCTGGCGACAAGTTCATTTTTAACCAAACATCCTAACGGAGGATCACACCAAGATATACTGATCTGATAGGTGCTAAAGAGTAGTTTATTTTTCATAATTAAGCCAGAATGTTCCTGTGAGAGCAGAGCCTGCATGCACAGGCCAGCGCTGCAGTTCACATCATGTAATGGCCTTGAGTCTGAGCCGAGCTGGTTCAGGCAGTGCTCAGCGGCGCTGGGTGGGGGACACAGTATGCACAGTGCCAAGGCCACAGTGGACTCGCACAGTGCATCACGGGTGAGCACTGACCAGGACTCCTCAGAGTCACTTTGCGCTTGTTTTCAAACTCATTTTGGGTCGCTGTGGATTCAGAACTACCCTCCCCCGCCACTGTTGCTGAGTTTTCCACAAACCTTACATCCAGTTGCTGTGGATGATAAAGCCACAGTTTGGGTGGCTGGAATCTAAATAACAACTTTGAAAGAAAATTTAAAAATTGCACCACGCGTGAGGACTACCTTATTTAATACAACAGCATCTGAGTGTAATGGAATTATAGTTTTCAGCTATCTAATCAGAAAGCTATAGGGTGGAAACCTTCAACTGGGAAACGGTGTCAACGTTGATAAACAACGACAACAAAGTTCAATTCTTGTGCCTAACGTGACTCCAGGTTGCGTTGTGGTATAAGACAATAGTTAAAATAAAACTCGGCCAGATCCACCTTCTTAGTATTTACAAAAGTCCTCATCGTCGTCGTCATCATCATCATCATCATCACCACCACCACCACCACCATCACCATAGTAATGTGAATAACAATAGTGATAATATGAGTTGTTTTGGAACAATCACAGAATGGCTGTTGGCAGGAGTGCATACTCCCTTTTAGGAGCCTGCATGAACCAATCTCCCTCTCTAGCTGCCTCACTAAACCTGTGCCTCTCATATGCAAAGAGCATGTTTAACCAATACATTTATTGAGATAGTAAGTCATAGCCTTCTCCACTTAGCTTTGCTTCGGATACCTCTTGGGTATCAGAAAAAATATAAAGCTACAGAAGTGGAATGGCCATAACCCAGCTCAGCTGGCAAGCACAGACTCGGGTAGGAGGGACCACGACTTGGGCAACAATGAGATAACTTAGGAAACATGTCTGAAACTTAAATACTTTTTTCCCACTGTTAAGCCATTTCTGTGCCTTAAGAAACTATATGGTCTTGTACAGCTCTCCCTAACGTATGTGTATTTTAATGCTGTAAAGATACTGTAAATTCTTCAGGGCAGTGAACAGCAGTGATGCTATTTCTAGAAACGCTGCCTAACAAGACACGGCAGGGAAAAGCAGGCCGGTGACACCTGCCTGCAGCCACACACAAAAGAGCCCACAGCCTGCAGGGCCTTCCCTTTGGCCCGAGGCAGAGAGTGACAAGATTGTATGAGTTGTACCTTCTGTGTCTTTTGCCACTGGGGCTAGATACACTCACTTTAACTGTCAGGGGAATCAAACACCTTTTGTTCTAGGGGATACCCATTAGAGCAGAAGAAAGCACCCACCACACACACACACACACACACACACACACACACACACACACACACACACACACACACACCAAGCAAGGGAGGACAGGCTTTATCTGGATGTCATTTGGAGGGAATCCTAGACTCTGCCTCTTGCTGGCTTTGAGCAACTAGAAGAGTGAAAACAGAGGCGAACTGCACACAAACACAGAGCAGAGCTGCAAGACATCGAAAGAAAGGGAGCTCATCCGGACTGCTCACGATACCTGCAGGAGAAGAGGCGTCAAAAGGAGCTTCTGCTTTTTTTTTTAATCTCTAAGAAACCCTGTATTGTGGAACCAAGGCTGTTGGACATCACTGTTTCTACCCTATAATGAGTAGGGGTTTTTTCCCCCCAACTTTTTAAAAAGAAGTTTGAGAAGAATAAAAGTGCTTTTCAAGAGAAAAACAAACCCCCCCACCCCCAAAGAAAATCTAAGGACTGGTTATATCTCTAATTAAAGGTCCAAAAAAGGTTCTGAGAGCATCTGAATCAAGTTCCTTTAATGATGCCTATGAGAGCCTAAAGAGAGGCTATTCAGCCCGCATCCCGTGTGTTACAACCTTCCCACAAGGCTCACGAAGCTCACTGAGGCCCTCCTGGGGCCCTGGCCTGTGTGTGGAGGAGCCCTGGGTTAGCTTCCTGGTGGCTGTCTCACTGGGAGCTGGGAGGGGTCACCATGCCTGGTCACCCCTCTCAGCAGCACAGCAGCACAGCAGCACATCCTCCCCTGTGAGATGTGTTCGATCATCACCCTGTCAACTTTCACGGGAGGAGACGTTCAGATCACTTGAACATTCCTGTCAAATTAAGACTCCGAACAGAACCTGTTAACTCCCTGACAATGTGCGAGAGATTTATGTGCTTCCCCTCTCAGCCAGCGGGCTGCTGAGGGCTTCGGTTCCACAGCGTTTCTGTCCCTCGTGTTCAGTAACACTTGCCTCACCTGAGTTTTCATGTATTTTTTAAAGTGGCTTGTCTAGTTTTGAACAAGTCTGCATTTGTCACAATGCTAATTAGCTTTATATAGGCATCCCAAGTCACAATCTGTGCCTAGAAGACAGACACACATACACACAGATACAGACACACACACACAGACAACATATGTTTAGAAGAAGCCCAGTGTTGTGAGCAGTCAGAACTAAGGTCATGTCTAGTTCCTCCACGTTCTGCCCAGGTAGTCATTTATATTTCCCCGAGTCTCAGCACTACCTCAGCCCAACCACCAACAATCCCCACAGACAGTATCAGACGGTAAACAAGTCAAACCCTGAAATTCTGAGTCTAGGAGCGCAAGGTGTGTCATTCAGGGACCTTCAAAGATCCATCCTTGCCACTGATGAGAAATCCGACCACACTCCCACAGCAGAGTAAGACTGGCCTCGACCTGATTCATGGACAGCCCAGTGGCAGGGTTCTGGTGAACTAGCCTGTGCTCAGAGCATAATGTCACATGTAGGCCAGCCTCCATTTTGGTGAAAGTTTGAAATGTAGTGATTTGAGATGTCACCTGGGCGTCGGCAGAGCGTGGCTCACAATCGAAGAGCCTTTCTCCTGTGTGTGGCAGTTCCTAGGAGGAGGTTTTCCTCTGCGAGAGCCGCCCTCTAACCGAGAGACAGCTTACCAGTGAGGAGATGTGCAGAGACAGCTCCCAACAGCCACTGGCAAGGAGGCCAGGACTAGCTGGAAAGGGGGGAGGAGGAGGAGGAGGAGGAGGAGGAGGAGGGAGGAGGAGGAGGAGGAGGAGGAGGAGGAAGAAGAGGAGGAGGAAGAGGAAGAGGAGGAGGAGGAGGATGACGACGACGGAGGGAAGGAGGGGGAGCACAAGTTGGGATGATCCCGTAATGGACTAAGTGTTGCCAGATTAGGCTCCTGGTGTCCCTAGTTCCTACTGCTGAACAGGAGACAGACAGAAAAGCCCAATTCCAGACCAAGGGATGTTACCCTTGGATAAGCAATAGAAGGTCAATTTTTAAAATCCTTCAGGCCATCTCGGCAGCCCCCAGAGCCTGCTTTTATTTCTTTTAAATAGTACCACACTGCATTCAGCTCTAAAAAGTATGACCAACAGTGTGTGGACTGGCTAGTTAAGCAACCAGTGGCTAGCTTTCCAAGTATGGTTATAAAACCCACACTGAGGGTTTTTGGTTTTGTTTTTGTTTTGTTTTGTTTTGTTTTGTTTTTTTGGCATAATTGACAGGTTATTAACCCCTCCTGAAGGGTGGAGGCACATGATAGAAGAGAGACTCCCTTGAGAAGACGGGTAAACCCAACAAGGATGCCCAGGTACATTATGTCGATGTCCGGTTCTCAAAGAGCTGAGGACTCCAAAGAGGTCTGGAAACTGCTTTAGAGCACGAAGGACCACGAACCTCTTAAAACGGATTTAGAGAGCATCTAAGAGCATACAGCACCACTGGAAAAAAGTCGGTCTCCTCCACGGAAAACTGGCCCAAGCCCCACATCTGATGTACCTAAGTGCCCGTCCACCGCACCAGAGGACGCCAGGATTATTGCAACAAGGTCTTCTCTGGTTTGAAGAATGGGTTCCTGTTGAAGGGAAAGAGCTCCTCGCTGCCCAAGTGTAAAGGGAGCTTTTCTTATCCCGTTCACCCTCCCAGCGAGCGAGCGAGCGAGCGATCGAGCGCCTGCTGCCAGAGCTCTCTTTCCTGGCTAGCGTTCTAACACTTGAGCCAGCGATAGCAACTGGGAAGATGAAGTGGAAGCTTAAAGAAGAAAAAAAAAGATAGAGTTTAAAAATAAAACAGAAATGCTTGATTAAACAAAGCGGATTCATCTAGAAACCTTAAAGAAAAAAGCACAGAGCTCGGGATGGGTCGAGTAAGCTCTGAAGGCTGAGGCAAGAAAACTGCAAATTCAAGGCCTGGCAAGGGGAGATGGGGGAGTGGTTTTGGTCTTACTTATAAAATAGTAATACTGAAACACGAGTATTGTTTAATTGGGTTCTTGACAGTAGAGAAAACTGATGCCACACATGCACTTCTTCCGTGGGGTTGCGCGATTATGAACTTTGGTTCTCACAAATACGAATTTAAGGAAAAAGTAGTTGGACTACAGAGATGGGTGGTCCAGTGGTTGGTGTACTTGCTGCTCTTCCAGAAGACCCAAGTTAATTTCCCAGCACACGTGGGGGATTCGGAAGTAGGGGCAGAGTCCCAAACTGTCTGTAATTCCAGTCCCGGGGGATCCAGCGCCCTCTTCTGGCCTCTAGGGGCATTACACACATGTGACACACAGACCTCCCTGCAGGCAAAAAACATCCCCACACATAAAACAAATAAATATTTAGATTGCTTGCTTAATAACAGGGTGAACTAATCATGACAAACACGTCCAGGACGGCAGACGGATGTGGAATTATATGATAAGACAAGGTGTATTTTCAGGGAAGTCCATTTACTACAGAAAGGATTAGACCAGATCACGGGTAAAGCCAGATAAGATGGCATGAGTCACCAAGACATAGCTGTCCTGGAGACACAGCTGCAAACTTCTCCAAGGAATGGGGGAGGGGGACTTCCTGCACATCGCTTCTCTGCTGGAGCCTACACTGTTTTCTGACTGTCTTAAACCGATCTCTACCCCAGACAGCTGACTCATGGCTCCTGTGAGGGGCTTCGTGACAGGCTGAGACAATATAGGTCAATAAAGACTAAGCATGTACCTTGTGGTAGATATCTGCTGGCCTCCCTAAATATAAAGCTGGGGAAAGAAGAACATTTCCTTCTCTGTAGGTTTTGTCGATAGAGCCATGTTTTTTTTGTAATATGGGCTGAATTTAACGATACGGGTCAGCAAGTCAGCTTTCTGTTCCAGGAGAAGGCTGGAGTTAGGGAGTGGGAAGTGAGGCGAGCAACCCTTCTCGGACTCTCACTGTCTTGCTGGCAACTATGACCCAAAGAGAACCAATCTCTTCTTCATTTACCACCTCACTACAATGACCAAACGACCCAGTGCTTTGTGGTTAACCAAGACCATCCCGAACCACACCACACTGACACTGACCGGTCCACCGTCCTTTAGTTAAAGGACAAAACCGCTGTAGTTCAACATTCTGGTCATTTGTTAAGGATGCTCATCCGAGTCGCTCACCTTTAAATGGAGAAAAAGTTAAAAAGCTTTCCCTACCCCTCCTTTAAAAACACACGAAGGCCGCTGATACATCTAGCTTTGTCCTGTCAACTCCTATACTCATCACCCAAGGTGGAGAAAATTCAACTGTCTCCTAGCAAAATAAAGCCTGTACTATTCAGCAAATGTTGTCTGTGCCATGAGTTAAGGACTGTCTGACATGACTGTTCTTGGAGTACTTTTAGGTCCCTGGGTACACACCGGCTGCTCAGATTTGGGTCATTATTTTCCCGGAAACCATTAAAAAAAAAAAAAAAGACTCCTTCCCATAATCTTCCTTCCTAGAGGAAGGTACCGGGAGCAAAGCACATGCCTCTGTAGCAGCTCAGGGAAATGTTTTCCTGTACCTAGACATTCAGTATGTCAGTGTTGCTGGGGGCTGTGAAAACCTGTTTCGAAGAAATGTGGTATGAAGGGGAAAGGTCAGTCCCTTCCCATCAGCAACACTGGAGAGAGACAGAGAGAGAACAAGAGAGAGAGAGAGAGAGAGAGGATGACCGAACTTCAGGCACCTTGTTTTCCCTTAAATTTATTTTCAGGCAAGAATATTGGATGAAAAAAAATGTTTCAAGACACAAGTACTCAGCGGGTTTACACGGTGACACAGAGAGGGTTTTTTTTGTTTGTCTGTTTTGTTTTGTTCGTAAGCAATCTTTTTTTCATCCTGTTAGAACCTGTAAATGACACTGGGTTCTATAGAACATCTGACATCCCCAGGATGTCCAACATGGGCAGAAGAAGAAAGAGTGGGAGGAAGACAGCAAGCAGGAAATGAAAACAGCAAACATAATATTAATATGACAATTAATATTAATTTATAGGCTTGGAGGCACATGCCTGCAATCCTATACATTGGGCAGAGGTAGGAGTGAGAGGCCAGTAGAGTCTAGGAATGAAGTTACCCCTGGACTCAGTAAGAATCACCTTGTATTCATGCATACGTATCCAGTATGAGGGACTACTGTATCCACGCTGTTCTTGGTACTCATGGGACAGAGATAATAGATGTGAAAGTCTTACCCTTATAGACCTGTACTCTAGTGCAGAAAGGCAGTACTGACACAAACTAAAGTCAAGGTAGAAGGTGACAGGGCAGAGGGAAGCACACAGGGAAGTGGTTCCAGGCAGGCTATACTGCTCCAGAGTCTGAGTAAGCACCTTGTGGGGAAAAGGCCAGAGCCCAGGTAGGAGAGACGGGCTCCAGGGAGAAGGAACAGCAAAAGCAAAGAATGAGCCTCAAAGCCTGAAGGACTTAAGATGGAGGTCAAGATGTTGGAAACCCTAATTCTTCTTTGAGGAGCTGGGTCCCATTGGGGACTATGTCATTAACACAGCCACACCTTCACCGTCTGCTCCCACAAAGGCCGAATTAAACCCTTAGGCCTAAAATGGAAGAAATGAGCAAGAGGACAGTGAACAATCCCAGGTCAGTCAGGCAACCAACTGGGCTTTAGCATACGCATTCTGAACTCGGCACTACAACGAAGAGGAGAAAACCCAAACAAAACAATCCAGCCAGCTAAGCTCATCTAAATGTTTACAGTTTAAAAGTGATCCGTGTTCCCTTTCTCACCTAACAGATGGCTGTTTGGTGACAGATGACAGAACCCAATCCTCACTGGGAAATAAATGAAAGGACCAAAGTGGCCTTCCCAGACCTCACTATCCTTCCCAGACCTCACTATCCCCGAGACTGGCTGCAAGACCTGTGAACAAAGGTCTCTGGTGTGTACTGCTACACCACAGCATAGTACAGTCAGACAGATGGATGGGTGGGTGGGTAGGTGGATAGAGGGATGGATGGAGAGAGGGATGGATGGGTGGGTGGGTGGGTGGAGGGATGGAGGGAGGGGGAGGGAATGAGTGGGTGGAAGGGGGAGGGATGGAGGGGGGTGGATAGTGGGGAGGGTTGGATGGAGGGATGGAGGGAGGGAGGGAGGGATGGGTGGGATGGGGGATGGGATGGATGGGTGGGTGGGTGGGTGGATGGTGGATGGAGGGATGGAGGGATGGATGGATGGATGGAGATGGATGGGTGGATGGGTGGGTGGATGGATGGATGGATGGGTGGGATGGGTGGATGGATGGATGGATGGGTGGGTGGATGGATGGATGGGTGGATGGATGGGTGGATGGATGGATGGATGGGTGGATGGGTGGATGGGTAGATGGATGGATGGAGGGAGGGATGGAGGGATGGATGGGTGGGTAGGTGGATGGATGGGTGGGTGGGTGGGTGGATGGATAGATGATGGATGGATAGACAAACAGACAGACAGACAGACAGACAAAGGCGGTGGGCTCTCCCTCAGCTAAAAGGGTGCCTTTAACAGTACAGCCCTGGAAACCAGTTTTCACTTGACCAGGGAACAGGTACACTGTTCTATTTACTTACAAGAATTGCCTGTGTAGTTAGTGTGAGTAAAGACTAACATGGACTTCAAACAAAAGAAAAAGAAAGAAGCAAGTTGTATGTATACAGAACTATGCCATTAATGTAAAACTGGGCACATAAATCCTCATGAATTTTCATGGACAAACACAGACGAACCAAACATGCTTAGAAACTACATATATGTACTAACTGGACATTTGTGCTTACTAAATGCAGAGACGAAAGGACAGATAAAGTATTGGCTATCATTTATCATTT